>NC_142374.1:3850000-4032500 GCF_059441005.1 Hippichthys cyanospilos
AAAAATTGGGGGCAATGCATGATAAAATATTGGGTTTTAATATGTCCGAAATTAACAATATTTCCCATTTTTAATGGTGGTAAATGCACCACATGGGCGGAATTTGACATCTGCAGGGTCTACCTCTCAAAAACAGCTAAAAGCCAGAGTTGGGTCAACTTTTCCCCAAGGAGTTAAGGTGTGGGGTTTGATAGGCTATTGCATTGATATTTTCTGAAGTTGCAAAAAAAAACGAATTCAAAATACTGTATTTCTAGAGCACCGTAAAACTACTATTGCTGTGTATAAAGGCTTCTATATAAAACAAAAATCTAACATATAAGAACAGTTAAAAGTGAGAGAAACAGTTCAAGCAATAAGTGAATTACAAAACTGCTCATATTTCACATTGTGAGGGGAACATGTCCATTTTTTGGTACTAAAATTAATTGCCTTTTATGATGTTTTCATCTGGGCAACTTTTACATGAATCAGAGGAAAATACAGCATATTTTCTCATCATCAATTTGTCAAACGCTTGAGGTGTCCCCTGAAATATTTGGCCTTCAAGTTACCCAGCACTCGATCCATTTTCTCATTTAGAGCAATCAAGTGTTAATGCATTGGCATGAGTATTAAACAGCTATTACATCCCCATAGTCTCATAGTGTGACCTTCTTTGCATGCGTTAGGCAGTTATAGGGGAGGGTTCATCATGGAGGACCTCTACAGCCAAAGCGCTTTAAAATCAGTCTTGACTGGTGTTTAATTCACTAACAGCTGTTACGTTTGTTAAGAATCTAGAGCAGGCTGTTCTGTTTCTCGACCCAGGAGGAGAAATTAGTTCTGCTGATGTCCATTTTCCCTCCCAGAGAACCATCTGCTCTACTTCAATACAAAAGAGGGATTTCGCCAACGAATAAAATGCTTTGAACATAATAATTTCTCGTTCTCTCCCTTTGAAAGAAGTTTTGGTTAAAGTGTCGTATTTCCCAGCAGGTCAAGTGCTCAGCGAATCAGCTGCACATTTTATGATTAACTTCTTTTGTTGAAAAGTGGATCCTTTCATCATAACGAGTGGTGTAGAACTTACGACTACGTGTTTTAACATGTCCAAAATGTCTACACTGATACTTGTATGCCTTCCATTGTCAAGGTTATGTTGTATATGATAGTGAAGTGCTGGTATCATGCTTGTCATTGGTTGTTGTTGCTTCTCTTTATTTAAATTCTCTTTTTAACTACATGTAACTAAAACATATTTTTAAATGATAGGCCCTTTCATAATTGAAGTTGCGATGTATATGATCACCGTTTATCAAACCATTGTATTAAAATAGACAATTTGTTTTACATAGGCGTCATTTTGCATTTTTATCTTTTACAAGAAAATGTCCAGAACAAATCCTCGTGCCTGTCTATCAACTGAAATCATATGTGATGTGTTTTCACAAAACCAGGCTTACTGTATGTCTCAGAAAATGAACATTTAGATATTCCTAGGATCTAATTCTACACCTCTCTTTTTAACTCTATATTAATCAAAACATATTTTCAAAATATAGTCCCTTTCATAATATGGAGTTGCAGTGTACATTGCCACTGTTTATCATCTTCCTATCAAAATAGACAATTTGTTTTATATAGAAATAATTTCGTATGTTTATCTTTTAAAGAAAAATTCCCAGTACAAATCCTCATGCCTGTATCAAATGAAATCATATGCAATATCTTTTCACAAAATCAGGCTCATGTCTCAGAAAATGAAAATTTGGATATTTATATTATCTGATTCTAACTTCTATTTCCCTTTAAAACGACATATGATACATGACTGTAGCTCAAAAGTGGACAAAGTTACAGCAATTTGAATGTTGCCAAGTTGAAATCCCTTAATGTCCATACTGTAGTAAGCAGTACCTATACGTGTTGAATTACCACTAAAAAGTAAATTCCAATTGCAGGTAAAGACATTTCTCAGATTATCTGGAAAATTCTCAGCAGATGAAATTGGGAAAGAATGGTTCCTTGGCTCCAAAACAATTTTCCGAGTAAGTTTACAGTTCAATCCTGGGGCATCATCAGGCAAAGTGTGCTTGTTTTTACTGTTTTTTTGTACAGTTTTTTTTTTTTATGTCAAAATATGGCAATGGGAAATTTAAATCCCAGTTTTTATGTCAACTAAAAGATGATTTGGATGGTGTGGCCTAGCTGTGACAAGCAAGTTTTGTCATGGATAATATATCTCAAATGCATTTGGTCGCATAAAGAAACGAAAATTTTGATTACATTTTGATAGATTCCCACAGTTTTTATTTATTTATTTTTTCTCAATGTAATAAACACATCAACATAGCGGGATTTACAAGTCACTCATATAATACGCTACTACCATTAATGGACAGTGAGAATGGCTTTGCAACGACGGTCGCTATAATCTTTTCTTCAGCTTTCATCTTCTTTTAGATTTATATTTTATGTGTCATTAATAGTAGATAAACTTCATTGGAACGATGACATTGCAATCAAAAATGACCTTTTTTTTTATTCCATTATCAAAGTACATGATTTCACAAAAGGCATTTCAAAACTTTGACAGAACCAACTCGCTATTCACTCAGTGGTGGAGGGGCAATTACTCTCATCGGACGCCGCCACAACTTGCTTCAATGCATGATTGAAAGCATTAAATTAAAAGAATAGACTCGTTAATGAAACAGATCCCAGAACTGATGGTTAATTACATTTGGATTATTATAAGTGTAATTCCACATGGCTGTACTTTACATGCGGCTGGCTTCCGTTCGATAAAAGGTCACATCGTGGTGGTTTCGACTTATTGGTCGCTATGTCCATTTATATAAATCATTTGTGAAATGACGTCCGAGATGACAAACTCCAGGTTATCCCGAGTCAACGTCACGGGGACGCGCAAGATAGTTTAATGGATTAAAACACTTTAGCATATATTCAACGCTCCAGTTTGCGACCGTGAATGGTTATTCGTCTCTGAGTGCCCTGCGATTGGCTGGCAACCAGTTCGGGGTGTATCCTGAAGTCAGCTGAGATAGGCTATAGCACCCCTTCGATCGTTGTGAGGAAAAGCGATCAAAGTAATGAATGGAAATTTAATACAATACAATGCAGTACAATGTAATACAATGCTTTACAATACATCTTTATTTAAGTAGTGCTTTCACAACAGCCACAGCTGTAGAAGAGCACTTTTACTCGGTATTAAAAACTTTAGTAATAATACAAAAGAACATAAATTTGAAAGCATTAAATTAAAAGAATAGATTTGTTAATGAAACAGATCCCAGAACATAACATCAAAATATTATTCCTGTAGTATGTTAAGCATTTTTATTGCATGAAACAACGAGCGATTGGTCCCATAAGAAATGACTGTGTAAGGTGTTGGACTGCCCTTTCAAACAAGTGATCGTAAGTGAGGTTCATTGAACTATGTTGTGTGACTTTTATAGATAAATGTGCGTTCCTGCATGTGGTGATGTTTTCAGCCAACATTATTATAAATGACGTCATAGTAGTAATGTGACGGTCACGATCAAATCGAGTCTATCACTGTGAACGATGAGAGTCGAGTCTTTTAAAGAGAGGTTCACCACTTCCCTCCGTCACTTCTGGAGAGCGCATCATCTTAGCAAATTAGCGCTACAGTGGTAAGTGGGTCTTTAGCTTTGAAGCAAGCGTAAAAAAAGCTAAAGGTCACACAGAGGGACGGAATGTAGAAGGGGGCAAGGGTGGAGAGGAGGAGCTCTCATCGGGATAGACATGAGTGGTTAAGAGTGCTATTTGATAGATGGGATTGCTTTTGTCAATCTATTTCAGATGCAATGTACACTTGTGTGAACCAATGTGTCCAAACTGTCCTGTATATTTACATTTTTTTTATTTTCTAAAGTGAAAAGGTAGGTATTTGCTATATTTTTGAAACATGTCCATACATTACAATATTCAATGTCAATAGTCAACGTCTTTTCAGTATGAATTGCATTGCATCACTCATGCAGTGTTTATTGTATGAGTAAAACATTGTTGTTTTAAAATAAAAAAGCATAAGGGCCAGTCTTTTGAACAGCTTTTCCTGGTCTGTGAATGAACAGCTCCCCTTGAAGAGCCAAAAGTTACGTCTCTATGTTTAGAACACACAGAAGTTTTGTCTTCTGGTGTCACATTTGTAACACATTACAAGAGTTAATAACTGTAATAATTTTACAATAATAGAATGAGTAACTTGTTAAATAACTTTGCTACCATTTAAATGCCATTTATTACTGTCATGTGTTACCCCTAACACTGCTCATGTTTGCAGTGTTTGTGAAAGACAAAAAAAAAAAAAACAAACAGCCAAAGAATGACACTTGCATTTATTTAAATTACATTCAGCAAAATTATTTTGTGTGATTTGGGCCGAGCAAGTGGGAAACACTTGGCCGAAATGCCAACGCAACAAAGATGTGAATCCGCCAATAAACAGCAGCAGGCATGAGCGTATTGCAAGAAAATCTCTCTGTTTGCTGATCCTTGTGAGAAAGCGTGTTCCTCGGCATATGCATATATAAGCCTGCTATACACTTTCAGTTACAACACCGTTCCTGTTCTCTCCCACACACACATCCACACACGCAGGGACACTGAAAAGGCAGAGTCCCTTCTCCCTGTTATGCAAATAACACCAGCCCTTAAAATGTTTTGAGTGAGAATTAAACGTGAATTAAATGAGGCTTGGCTCTTTTCTCTCCATTCTGCCTGAATAAGGCAAAGCTCCGTCACCATGGGAGATCCCCACGCTGTTGCCATGCCTGTTATGGGATTGACAAGACAAGAAGTGACATAAATACCGTAGCCGGCGTTCAATCCAATTATGTGGCGTGGTCGGCTTCAATACCTGGTAGTCATGCAGAGTTGCGGTGGCGTCCTTGTATTCAGCCTGAGAAATGAGACTGCGTTTCTCATTCAGCGTCAAGCCCCTTGCTAACCTTTCTGTCCCTTCACCTCAGCTTGCTCAGAGTCTCTGCCTGCCCTCAACTCCGAGCTCAACTCAGCGCAATAAAGGCCTTTTGGGACAGGACAATTTGCTTCCCCTGGCTCACTCAATCTCCAAACGTGAAAGAAAGTCCCCTCCAAAGTAAGCAACGGACCGTCAAAATGAATAGCTTCTCATGGAATTATACATACAGAGTAAAGAAAAAGAAAAAAAAAAGGCTAAGCGAAAGGAAACGTCTACTATATGTCTAGAAATCCAGTTACGCTTCAAGAACAAAATCTGTTCTCTGATTTCTGTTGTGTGGCCCTGAGTGCTCTCAGCATTTCAACATGGATTGGAAAACCCTCAAAATTAGGTCCATCGAAATTAGGTCGGAAATATTCTGAGACAAACTTGATCAATAATACCAAAGGATTGCAAGCTGTTATTTAACATCCGACTATTATGACACATCTTGGGAGAAAGCTTCAAGTAACATCTAGAGACACACGCAAACATGATGACTGGGTGGGAGAAAGCTTAAAGGAACATCTAGAGACACACGCAAACATGATGACTGGAAGATGAGTCAGATTAGGTCAGACAAAAGTTAGGCGGTCCTCTCCCCAACAGAGCTGTATCAAAGCATCAAAGCTGAACCTTTAAAACTCTTGTCTCGTGCACTTTTGTCAGAATCACAACAGTGTTCCCTTTTGTAGTCTGTGACAGTCTTTATTGTCTGTAAGTGAGTGATAGTTAATTCAAAAAAAATTCTGGGTGACAGACATTAAAGATCAATAGGAAGAAGAAGAAAAAATAGGGCCTATTTTTTAGGCTGTCGGAAAATGCACGGATCAATAGATTATAAATACAGTGGATGACAATAGAATGTCACATACAGTCGTCTTTTGGTGTCAGTACCCAGAGGACAAAAACAACTATAAATAATACCGGGCAACATGATGAGGTGAGCTACTGGGTAGGATGTATAAGTTATGAATCCGTGTGGGGTTTGTCTTCTTCCCAAATTCCTAAAATATTCACGTTCGAATAACTAAAGACTCAGAAGCCTCCACGGGTATTATTGTGAGTGTGAAATGATTGCTCATCTATATCTGATCTGTTATAGGCTACCATTCCAGTGTACCTTGCTGTTGCCCAAGGTCAGCTGGAAATGGTGGCAAAAGAGAAGTGGACAATTATTAGGAGAATAGAAGTATTTTCCATTATTGACCTTGATGAATCTCAGCTCCTTGACACAACACTCAGCAGTCAACGAAGTGCCTTTTCTACTCACCGTATGTACAGTAACACAGTTTCCCGACACAGACCGACATCTAATCCGGTGGTCGACAAAAGTCATCCTCTCTGTGTGCTTCTACGACTCTCTTTTAACCCGAGCCTCCCTTCAGATACACCCCACCTCCCCTCTCCCCAAGGCTAATCCCTGGTTTAGCCTTTGATTTTAAACTTCAACTTTCTCCCTTTATCCCACCTTCTGGTTCAACAAGGAGAGATGGCTGGGATAGAGTGACTAGTCAGCTTCCTGCTGCTCCTCTCTTCTTGATCTTTGTTGCCTTTCGGCCCTTTAGCCTGCCTCTTTGCTCCCAGCAAGCGCACGCAAATCCATGCAGGCACACGTTATATATGCAGAGTCTACACATGGATATGAGTGTGTGTGGTTTGATCTGGTTTCCTAGTGGACTCTATTGTGTCGGGGCAGGAAACAGCTAATCCAGTCGGATCTTACCCCAGTCAGGGGCCCGATGCTCTTATTAGCATCATCATCGTGGCTTTGGCACAGCTTATTACCAAAGGAATAAATACAAATCCTATTTCTATTGGGGTTTCTGTACCTGTTGAGTATGAAATAGATGTCAACCGCCATGATTGTTTAAAAAAATGCCATGATGAAAGTGCAGTCAAAATCCTCAACAATAAATGTATTTTACACTGAAGTTGGATTATTATTGGGTTATTGTGCTTCAAATCACATTGGAAATCAGATAAGAGGGATAACTGTGTTCATGCACTGGTGGTTATAGACAGTTTCATTACCAGGTCAAATTACACGAATACGGCCCTATTTTGACCCGGTAGACGTTCTGCAGACAAACTCATTTCCGCCGTCGTTGTCTACCCTACCCTACTCGACCAAAGACCAGTTATCATAGAGAAATGTACTGGTACTCGCTTCTCCTGGCACCTATTGTATTGTTCTTCCCAAAAAGTAGCCCCGTTCTAAAATTTGACGTAAATACTAGGCTGTTGATTGGTTCGGGATGGATTTGAATGTGTCAAATTCAAATGATAAGAAAAAAAAATGACCACTAACCTTTCTCTGATGGACTTTAAGTCAATATTGTCATCTGGTTGATGAGATATTCCAAAACAGTTACAAACCAGGCATCATGCACAATAATCCTCACACACTCTTTTGTTTTAGTTACTGTGAGTAACAGTGTACGCTCGTTATTAGCATTACATATTTCTAGCTTTTTTTTTTTTTTTTAATCTCTGAAACCAAGAGCAAAAACAGCAGGTACTTGATTGCACCCGGTGGTGGTTGGACTGATTGAATGGATTGTGTTCAGCCAGGTGTGTGAGAGCAAATGAGTGGTGCCAAAGTGGACTGGACAGGGGCCCAGATGAAAAAAATTAAAATAATAAAGACTTCACATAGCCTTTAACTCACAGACATCCTATCTCCTAGTCAATTGTTCAAACATCCTTGTTACTCTTCCACAGGCAGTCATCCTCTGACTTGCCCAATTTTGAATTGGAGGGCTTTGGCGATGATTTGCTGATTATCTTACTTGGGATATTATCCCACACTTTCTTTACGCAAGTGACGACGGTTGTAAGAGCAGAACGTGGAAGGTTGCCCTATGCTGCCCCCCCTGCCGACATCCATGCTTGCTCAAGCGCAAATCCAAGGGCTGAAGGAGACAAGACAATCAAGCCGTCTTTTCCTTTTCATAATGTGTCAAAGTCCGCCGAAAAAATGATCCACGCAGCGTCGCTGTTGAAACAAAAAGGCAATAAGGCGGCGCTTGATGAAAGTGCTTTTTGCGGCGTTCTATGCGAGTGCTTTAAAACGGATGCATACTATATCAAATAAAAAGGTATATATAATCATTTTAAGCATTGTAAATGACATATTACTTATTTTGCATCCAAATTATTTATTGAAACTCAGATATGTGGAGAAAATTGGTCTGATTTTGAGTTATGCGTTTATAAATCGACCCCTCTAATATGGGGGTTGAAGATGAGGAAAAAAAAAACTCGACTTGTACTCAAAAAAACACAGAACCTTTCCTATGATTCTTAGACACAGGAGTAGGAAATATTTGTGGTTTTGATTTGACACAGGCAAAGCCTGCCTGTTGCGTAAAGTGAAGTTGAGAATGGGATAGGACTGGTTCTAATAAAACAAATCCAACACAGTTTCATTTTGGCCCGGATCAAACCAATACAACGGATTGCCTCTAATCATCCACAAAACTGTTCCTTTCTTTGTCTGAATGCTGCAGATTTTCAGCATTAGCATAGTAACCTGGTTTGAATGAGTAAGGGCAATATCCATTGCTGCCTCTGATCTGTCAAATGAGCATGGTTTCCAACCTTGGTCATGTGATGTTACACACATACTTTTTTTTTTTTTTTAACTAAATAATATATCATTTTACAATTCAATAACACAGCCTTCGTCAATGTAGCAATAAATGATAACCAGCAAAAGAAAGCCCCTGCAATATCCATCGCTGCCTTTAATATGTTGGTGTTTTCCAGGTTTAGTCATGTAACGCTACACAAACCTTTTGAAAATTAGTCAAATTTTACAATTCAGTGAATTATTTGTCAATAAAGAAAATGAACTATAACTAAGAAAAGAAGTATTTAGTCAGACATTCCTGTTCAACATTTCGCACATACCTAAAGCTACATCAGCATTTGTGTCATATGCAGTGTTGAGTAAGTTACTTCAAAACATTATTTATTATTTATACAGTTATTTCAAAGTAATTACTTACATTATGATCTGTATTGTATTGTAAATCTTTAAAGACATAATCTTTTTTGTATTTTAATCCCTTTATTACTTTTTTCACAGCAGTGTGATGCATTATTTATGTTTTAGGCAAAATCAGTGATATCCACAATTTCAATGTTAATATTCAAATTCAAGGTCAGTTGGCAAGGTTAGGGAGAGACTTTTCGGTTTTTCAAAAATTAAAAAAAATTAAAAAAATCTAACATTAACAGCGATCCTACATCATCAATATTGCATTTATCATATTGTTTAACTTTAGTTTTTGTATGCTTCATCTTGATACACGTTGACTAGAACTATTTATAGACGATTATAAATAGCAATTGTACAGTGAAAATTAGCATTAGCCTACCTTGTCATTATTGCTAGTTGTTACAGGTATCTCGCTGACAAAGTTACCAAATGCTGGCGAATCCACTGTGGAAAGCAGCAGCATCTCTTCCATTTACGACATACTTCGCCACGAGTCTCCTAACTCCTTGAGGTGGAAGTGGCATCCCTGAGTGATAGAGCACTAATTTTGCCTGCTTTGTTTTATCCCCACTCTCAATCCTCTGTGTGTTTTCTTTTTGCTAACTTCACAATTCTATGGCACCATTCTAAATGGTTTGTCAAATTACTGAAACTATATGGCAAAGTGGACCGCTCTTTAGGCGTTGCCCACAAAGTGCGCCTAAATATTATATTCTCCTCTGACAAAATGAAAGTAAATGGGCGTTTGTCCATTTTGTGTAGATATTGTCCGTATTCAAACTGTCGTATGCTGCTGCCACGCTCATCTCTGCTGTATTAGATACTAACAACAGCAACTAAACATTTTGCCCCAGACGTTTCTCCTCTGATTTTGCGGTGCGAATTTGTGGAAAAAAAAAAATCACTTTCAGGTTAAAAATGCGTTGTAATGCATTGCATTGCTTTCATTTGTCCTGTGTAAAATAGGACTATTTTTTGTGTGTAATTTATTAAACTATCGTGTTACAGCCAAAAGTAATTCATTGTAGTAAATACTTTACTTTTGTAATGCATTACTTCCAACACTGGTCGTATGTAACAGTTGTTAAGTAGGATGAAAATGTCCAACATTCCGCCCTGAGGATGATGAACTTTCATGTTTAACAGCTATTCCAGAAAAGCATTGTTCAGCTGACTTGTGTTTACATATGCTGTATATTCTTTTAAAAATTGATTTCGGTTGACTTCTCTTTAAATATGCAAAAAAAAAAAAAAAAAACATACAAAAAAAAAAACAACAACCAAAAGAACCCGGTAAAAGCAAACAGAAACAAGTGGGTCAAGGTGGGTCAAATCTTGCCTTTAGCATTTTTGTAGCTGAGAATGCTAGTAGCACTACAAGCAGAATTATTGTTATACAAACCAATTTTCATTTTGAGCCAGTTTTTGCAAGACCCCAGTTGAACAGTCTAATTTTGGGGAAAAAAAAATACAAAAAAACACATGCACATCAGGTTTTGAACACAAGTGTAAAAAGAAAGCCCCGTTCGAGACAAAACAGAAAAATAGAACACCCTAAAACATGTTTTCCTGGAAAACATTGTCAAAAACCCTGGCACACACACACACGCACACACTCGCGCACACGCACACACATCCCACATTGTGCTGTGGTCATGGTGCCCAGCATGACTCCATTCATTTAACTTCCTACTTCAGCTTTGTTTGATAATTTCACCAGCACCGAAGTCAGCAGCCCACGCCAAACATCCTGTACATGTCCGCAAAGACACATTGACCCACACCTTGGACAAGAAAGGAACAGCTAGGAAGGATATCCTCATTTCTTCCATATCAGGGCTCCTTTGAAAGCTTTGATTCTGAGCTGAATGAGAGGTTTCACTAAAGCCATTCACCTCAATGATCTGCTCTGATCCACTCACAATTGACCATATCTGTTATACATGGCTAGGCCTTTCACACACAGCGACAAGGGAATGGGATGGGGGGAAAGGAAGAAAGAGTGAAAAGAACGAAAGAAAGGACGGACAGCATAGCTCGACTATGCACATTACCGGCACACGTTTATTTCGCATGTGGTAAATAATCAATGAGACAAAAAAGTGCACACACTGTCTTTAACGCAGGGTGTGACTGTCTTCAGAATCAACTGCTGAACCACACTGGTATATAAGCCGCAACAGCAAAATTTGAGCAAAACAAAAAACAAAAACAAACAAACAAGCAAAAACCACTATTTTTGTCACGGATAATCAGACGATAAGATGCAAGTCAAAACATCAGATATTTATCCAGAAAGATTGTATATAGAAGTTTTATACCTTTAAAAAAAAAGAAGAATGGGAATAAAAAGCACATTTCACACATAGTACATTTCCCTTTTTCTTGCTATGATTTTTAATGGCGAAACGGAATCCTTATCCAATTCTGGCTGCATTCTACAAAAACACACTTGAAATCTTTCAATCATGTGGGAAAGTGATTTATAGGCCAATGAAATAAGGGTTGAGTTTATGGAACATCAGTGGTAAATTTCAACATTACATTTTCTATTAAAAAGCATTTGTTTAAAAAGACACAAAGTTGTAAGAAAATGCACAGTTGTAAACTTCAAATCATTAAGCATTTTTCACACTTTAAAGCAGGCTAAGAAAATGTCAACATGTGCAAAACTCTAAAAGTGGGCAAAAATTGCCTTCTAAAAGAGTTATGGAAAAAAAAGATCTTAAAATAATTCCATGAAGTCTTCATAATGTTGTTGACACTTCAGGAAACCTTTGAGGAGTGAAAACTATAACAATGCTAACTTTGCAATTTTGGTCTCATTCTTTCCAATGGCAAAAATCTGGCTGGTGAGCAGGGTTGTGTAAACTTTTTTTTAGCTACTCTAATCAATGGAATGTTTTATTACAGGTGACCAATGTGTATTCAATGATGGGAGGAATGTTTTCATATCTCTTCCAAGTGTCTTCCAAAACAATAAAGATTGTTTTTCAGTTCTTTTATTGTTTCCATTTAGCTCTAAAATGCAGGAGAGCTGAGAAAGTATGTGCGTGTGTGTGTGTGTGTGTGTGTGTGTGTGTGTGTGTGTGTGTGCGTGTGTGTGTGTGCGCGTGTGTAGGTGTGTGCGTGTGTGTGCGTGTGTGTGTGTGTGTGGCCTACACTCCCAGCATCCTTAATCCCTTTAATTGAGTGGAGCACATGAATTGCCCTCAATTCTTGGTAGCTTGCTCCACTTCACCATATGGCCGAAAAACGCTGCTGCTCAAGACAATTTCTCCTCCTCACTTCTTCTGAAAGACGGCCAGAGTCTCTTTTACTTCTTTTCTCTCATCCGTCCGGATCTTATTGTGTCAATATAATTGTTGCTTTTCAGCTCGTAAAAGGTGCGGCCAATGAGGGCCAACCATACGTGTGTAAGTGTGTAGTTGTCCGTATTTGCGACAAAGACCGATCAATAGGCGTGCAAGTTTTGTCAAATATCCACTTTAATCCCTTGCAGAAAGAACGGTTTTGAACTTGGCTATTGTGCATTCTCATCTTTAGTTTTGCTGTATTTTGCCTTTATACACCACCACAATGGATTTAGAATGAAACAATTACATTTCTATTGATGCCAAGACCTACATCTTAAATTTAAGAGTTTTCTCGATCTATAGCATTTACAAAATGTCTCGGAGAATGTTCTTTGGTTTAGTCATTGATGCAATCTCCAAAACTGGAGATTTGTTTTCACTGTTTCCAGGCTACTATCAAATAGTGGTACTTCTTCTTACCAAATTAATTTGTTCCACAAGTAATTTCTTAACATGACACATTATGAGCCGCTTTTTACATGTAAATAGCTTAATTCGTTCCAAGCCCCCCCAAATGCACCTACATCCTTTAAATGATTATTATTTAAGGATAAAAATGCATTGAAAACGGTAACAAATACATATTAGAATTGCATTAGTGCATAATAATCGAAATATATCATGTAAAGAATAATTAAAAAATACTCCTAAATCCTTTAAATGAATCATATTAATTGTAGCAGTTGACAATGAACATTAGGATGTTTAATTTGTTTTATTATTAGTTTTTATTTTACATTTACCGTGATCCAGGAATCACTTACAAGTCCACAGGAGCAAAAATATTTATTTTTTGGATTATTTTGAGCATATAAATTTACTTAAGTTTGTTTGGGGTCATGCTTCCTGTGTGATGTGTGATGTCATTGCTAAAGTGGTAACGATGCGCTAACAACGTCGGACATGACAGCCCAAAGTGGTATGTTACATATGTGTTTTTATGTGAATATGTACAAAGTTAGTCATAGTGTTATGTTTATTGGTTCTGCGGTGTAAATTGTTGGTGGGAAGTGTGGATGAAACGAGTAAAGATGAAAAGAGGAAGACCCCTGTAAACATCAGTGCATCTTTTGAAAATTATTGTCTTGCTGGTATATTGATAAATTTTAAAAATGCATCACAAACTGTAAAAAATACGGTAGACATCACGGATTATGACGACGTATTACATTACAGCAGTTGCGGTCCGTGGGTTTCACGACTAGGCCTTCAGTGATTTGACCCCTTAGAAGCACACATACGCATTACTGGGCTACACAGGCAATTTTCCAGAGCATTTCAACATCAATAAACTCGCATTAGCGATTAAAACTTACCATTATACGTGATACTGTCAAAACTTAAAATAACTAAGAATAATTTTAAAGTATTTGTCCACAAAGTTTTATGAAGTCCACCAAGAGCAGGCAAGCTTGAACAAGATTGTACGCTAAATTACAATTCGCAGTTCCATATAAGAACAACAAATTATTTCTTTACCACTGATTGAATATGAACGAAATAATATTATAATAACATGTTAAAAATGAAAAAATAAATAAATCAAATGTTTTATATGCTTGTATTTTTATATTCTCACCTAAACGGCTGTCCCCCTCTTATTTCAATAGAAAATCCATTTTTCTTTCTTTCCTCAGAAAGACATCAATGACTTGCTTGTCGAGTCTGTCTGTGTGTTTCATTTCCAATGATGTATCCTTTTCTATTCATCTGTCCAATTTCTATTTTGCTCTTCTTCAGCCATTGTGGGTTAAAAAAAAAAAAAAAGCGAGTAGATGTGATTTTTCTTCTAAGTGTGCGCGGGTCTGGCTTAGCTGTATGCTACTCCTTTTGTGCAGATCAGCCAAGCAACATGGTTAACTTGGTTGAGCAACATGTTTTTTGTTTTTTAAATAACTTTATTCAACGACTTCCAACGTTGAACACGGTTGATGAACATAGCACCACCTCCCTGCAGTGAGCATCCAATCACGTCACGTTCAACGTGGCCAGCGTATGACTCGATTGGCAATTGCAACTGTCTATGAACTATATGGGCCCATTCACATATGTCTTCGCGCACTGCGCATGTCTTTGCCCACAGCACAGAAGGCCTGCAACTCTGAATTGGAATGCCCTCAAATGGGTCTGTTTGCAGGCAGATTTCATACAGCCTGGAGACACAAGTTAGCTGAATTCTAATTCCTAAAACCTCTAACCTAAAACTACAACACTGGAAGGAGCATAACCAAAATGGATATTATAATGACACAAAAAGAACAAAATTTGGATTATAAATTTCTATATAAAATATCTGTATTTAGTAAAAATACATTTTAAATGGAATTGTCTTTTATTATAGTTATCATAGTTTATAGTAGTTATGATAATGTCAGGTTATATTAGTTCAACAGAGAATGCCTTGCTGACCCTGTCGGTCCACCAGTGCATTACAGTCATGTTGGTATGAGCGCCGGTGTCTCGTATATCCTATTAAATGCCAACAAATTCGCCTTTTGTATCTTGAATTTTCTCTCGTTACTAGAGACAATATTTTTCCGCCGAAGCGTTACGTAAGGTGAATTTTTCGTAACAAGAGACGTTTGTAAGCAGAAGCACCACTGTATACAGAAAGACCAGTACTAAAGATGGAGAGGCCTGGTTATGCTCTGAGACGGTTTTTCTGCATCCAGAACTTGACCCTAATCAAGGTGCAATGAAATCTCAAGTCCGTCAAGAAATTCTGGAACTGAATGTCCTGGTTAATGCTAGAAATCTTGGTCTAAGACATAGATCATTGGTACCCCAACAGTATAATGACCCAACGCAGAGGGCTACACTGCCTGAGTTTGGCCAAGAAGAGCAATGACCCAACAGGCAGCCTGGAGAATGCAATCTTCAAATCGGAACAAAAAATTGCAGCTAGAGAAATTTCAATGAACGTCACAGATTATTATTATTATTTTTTAACTGCAATGATTGACACAAAAGGTACAGCTACAATATATTATTGTTTTTTTGTTTTTTTTCAGTGCCGATACTATTTAATCTTGTCAGTCACCATTGCAGGTTTATATGTCTTCAGCGGAAGTGTGCCAACAATTTAGCCAATATGTGAAGCACCCCACATACAAGCAAAGTGACACCAGAGGAAGACCTGATGGAGCATCCACATCAAGGAAATCTCCCAAGTTCAAGCACTCTTTAACAGCAAAGCAAAACAAAATCACAATAAGTTATGAAATTACAAGAAGAGAGGGATTTGCCCAGGACTCACAATTATGGTTTTGCATTTCTTGCATCTTAATTATTACATAGACAGCTATGACAAAGTAGGCTTTACACGTACACGTATGTATGTTGGCCTATCAAGGTTCCAACAGGATTTTTGAAATCCACTCCTAATCCAACTATTACCCTGCATTCTCTCACTTAAACTTTCGTGTCTGACAAAAATGATGTAGAGACTGTGGAAGAAGGCGTTTTAATTAGAACACCATCTCTCTCTTTCACTTCAGTAATGGCACTTATCGTAAGAGCTGTCAGGCCGCAAGGACCCTCTAAAGGCAGGATTGGGGCATTCCTTCTGCCACTCTGGTGAGAGGATGAAGGCATAAGAGGTGATCCAAGAAAAAAAAAAAAGTTAAGGTGGCATTTGTGGAGAAAAACCAAAAGAAAGAGAGGCAGACAGAGGGCTGTTTATTCTTGGACTTTAATTAAAGTCACCAGAGGAATCCTGAACTACTCTCTTCCCATGAGTGCACAGACTAATGTGTTGGAAAACTTGTTGGGGTTACAATGGAGGAGGAATGAGAGAATAGGTGATAGGAGTAGCAAATAAGAGGATGTTTGTAGATAAAGCCATTGCGGTTGATCGTTACTCAATAACCTCATTCAAGGCTAATGAAAAGTCTAATTAGCTTTAGGTTAAAGGTCAAAGGAGGTTTTTGAGGGAAAAACGGTTTCTGAATCAGAAAGTGCAATTACGACAAAGTAAAAATCATTTACAATAACCAATGCTATTTTTATATAAGAAACAATAAATTAAAGACCAGGTAAACTACATTTACACAACTATTTCTACATTTCTTCAGTGAATCTGTCCATTTGAAGATAAATGCTAAAAATGTACAGTTGCTAAAAATGTACAGTGATTGAGAATGATTTAGAACAATTTTCACAATGTTAAACAACAATCATTGATATGTATGATGGATGTAACCGATTGTTGTTTTGTTGATTGTTTCGCCCCTCCCTCACTTGACAAAACACGAGCGTTTTTGTTAGAATCAGCGGCTATCAGCTACAAGTTCCATCCATCCTCGTCTAGCTTCAACAGGGAAGCCCATCTTCCCTCTCCCCAGCTTTTTGTCTAACTTCTCTGGGGGGATTTTCGACGCGTTCCCAGGCCAGCCAAGACACGCTGACTCTCCAGCGTGTCCTAGGTTGTACACTGTGCCTCCTACCCGAATGATCAAAGTTCGCACACAGTCACAGCTAAAGCTTCAATCCTGAATGATTGCTGCACCTGGTCCCTGCTGTGATCCAAATATGGGAACCACAAGTTAAAGGAAAACAAAAATGAAAAGGTCAGTTGGTGGCGCATTCAGTTGAATATAGTATTCATATAGTATAGTATATAGTATAATACATACATTTATACATATAGCATAAATGGAAAAATTGTCGAAAACAAAGTGTTTGTATAAAAATAAACCTAGCTTTAACATCAACAGCCTCAGACAAAACCTACAGTGTGCATGAATGTTCTCATTAAAAATACAATCCTTTAGCTTTGCATGTCAAATAAACAGACTAAAAACAGTAACGAGAAAAGTGCAGTGCACTAGTGTAAATATACAACTTTTACATGCTCTCTGCATGGATCAGGAACTAGAGGTAAGATCTTATGCCTGAGCCCGACCCGACCTAAGTTTTGGGTTAGGTCAATTGTCAATTATTATGTTCGGGTTGGGTCGGTCTCTCTCGCTAACTTAAAAAAAAAAAAAAAAAAAAAAAAAAAAACAGACAAAAAACCAGTAGTCATATAGTACATATTGTATGTCACACGACTTGTTTTATTTTGCGTATGACAGGTGACACAAATTACACGAACAGACGCTAGGGAAAAACAACACGAACCCTAAAGCGAAAAACCCAGGCAGAACGTGACACCAAAGCAGGCAAGTTTTAACAAGATTGCACACAAAATTACAAAATTGCACTTTAATTTAAGAACATTATTTTATTTCTTTTCCGCTAATTGAATGTGAACATCAAATTACGAAAACATATTAAAAATGAAAAAAAAAAAATCAAATGCTCGATGTGTCTCCAACTTCTTTCAATACAAAATCTATTCTTCTTTCCTCAGAAAGACTTCAATGAATGGCTTGTAGAGTGTCTGCATTTCATTTCCACTAAATCCTTTTGTGTTGACATGGACACCAATGCTGAAAGTTGCGTCAGTCCAATTTCTGTTTTGTTCTTCTTCAGCCATTGTGGGTTGGAAAAAAAAAAAGCGAGTACATTTGAATTTTCTGCTAAATATCCGCGGGTCTGGCTTCAATGTACGGTGTGCCTCATGGTTGCCGTTAGCTTATGGTTGAGCAACAGGTTTTTTTTTTCAATAACTTTAACTACTTCCAACGTTAAACATGCTGGATGATAATGGCACTGCCTTTGTGCAGTGAGCAGCCAATCACAACACCTTCAACGTGAGGCCTCTAGATGGCAAAATTATGACTCGATTGAGTATTACAGCTGTCTATTAAGCACTAGGGCCACTGACATATCCATCTGTGCTTGCCTAGAAGCCTGCACCATGTTGATGCGAATGCCCTGGCTTCTGGCGAAGGCAGGTTTCACACAGCATAGCGACACAAGTTAGCTGAATCCTAATTGGCTAAACCTAAAACTACAGCACTGCAACGAGCATAACTAAATGGATATAAAATGACATGAAAAGAACAGAATATGGAGAATACTTTTATAAATAAAATATATATATTTAGTAAAGATAAATGTAAAATGAAATGGACTTTTATCGTAGTTATTATAATTATTATAGTTTATCATCGTTATGATATCAGGTTTCTTTTAGGCTAGCAGAGAAGGCCTTGCTGGCCCTGACGATACACCACTGAGATAAAAGACACACACAAACACACACAGTGGGCCCCCGGGTTATGAGATTACTCCATTCCGCGGTTGGGCTCTTAAGGAGGATTCACCGTATGGCGGGCAATCCCAAACTTGGTGGGAACACAGGTGCTGCATAGCATCGGGTATTTATGGCAAAAAGAACTTAGCCATGTTGCGAGGAAAAGGAAAAACAACTGCGTCGAGTATGTTTATTGTTTCACTGGCAAGACATTCACTGACCGCTCTCAATGTGGGAAATCTGACGAGCAATCTTAACGTGCAACAAATATATAAAACAAGAAATTATAAAGAATTTACAAAAATGAGAATTATTCAGTTTTGCTCAAGTTTTTATATTGTTGCCAAACTGTTGGTGAACAGATTCAAAGTCCATATTGCTGTATATCTGAACAGAGTTAAAGCCCTTATTGCTGCATATATGAAAAGAATTAAAGGCCTTATTACTGTGTATATGAACAGACTTCATCGTTGAGTATTGTTCAGTTGACATCTAATTCTTGAAACATTTTTCATTATGTTCTGACCAGGGTTCATAACAATAATGTCTGGAAGGATGTTATCTCAGTTAATCCAGCTGCTCAACACATTATGGATTTTTGGTATGTGTTTTTGATTTTCTTTGTAATCATACCCAAACCTTGGTGTTGGCCTTTTTCTGGCAGAACATTGTAAAGTCGCATTTTAAAATATAGAAATAATAACCACTCAAAAGTGTATATATGTAACTTCAAAAGACAGTAAACTTTGCCTAGCTTGCCGTAACAAACGTGGCAAAAATTGCAAGCTTGAATTGCAAGACTGAAAAAGAGAAACTCAAGTTCAGATCGTGTATTACTGTATATTTAGAGAATGGTGGTATATAAGCAAATGGTACCACTAACTGCCTTTATGATACTGCAAAACACATTCTGTTTTAATGTTTTTTTTTTCCATTCCATTCATACAGTGCAACAATTTAGTCACAATTGTTGACCATTTTCTTTTTCCATTCCATTCATACAGCATCTGGCATTTCCTCACAATCAGTTCAGTTTTCTTGTGGAAAAGAGATTTGCATCGGAAATACATGTGCTGATCCCTGTGAGTACACAGCACTGGATGATGACTGGCGTTCAACGCAGTTTAAAGTTACTGAGAAAGATCACCGCTACTGTGACCAAAATATTGCTTGGGAAGGATGGTATCGCCTGTTTCTGAAGAAAAAACAGTGCACATATTCCTATGCGATGTTTGGGCGTTTTTACATGTGGAACCACTGGCCCTCTGTGGATAACCAAACCCCATCCCACACAGTTGAACGTGGTTGAAAAGCATACCGTTTGTACTAATGTAATACTTGGGCCAGGACAAATAGCTTAGTGCTACAGGGAAGACACCATCCATGTCAAGTTTTGTTCTACACCTGCTAGCAGCTCCTACGTGTACAAACCTAAGTTGCCATTTACATGCAACACTGCTTCCTGTGCAGGTATTGCTTTAATACGGTCTCAAATGCACTATAAATATTTGTGATGAGCACATGAATGTCCAGTTCTTCTTGTAACCTTGATAATGAACAACAAAACATTCCCATTTTTCAGAGGTTGATAGCTATGGATCTTACACAGAAGGGGAGATCCATCCTGTTAATGGCGGGAATACCCCCTGCTCTGGCAGAGTGGAAATTTTCCAACCTGGACAGTGGGGAAGAGTGTGTGATGGCATCTGGGACCTGACAAATGCACAATGGTTTGCCGGCAGTTGGGCTGCGGTCGGGCCCTGAAGGTCCCCCAGAGGGCTCATTTTGGACAGGGCATGGGGCCCGTTTTGTTGGACAATGTCAGATGCACCGGAACCGAAGCAAAGCTGGGTGAGTGTGACCATGAAGGATTCGGTTTGCACAATGGTATTCACCATGAGGATGCTGGAGTTGTTTGTGAAGGTAAGAACAAAAGTGAACAATGACATTTCTGTGAGGGACTTTCAATTAGCTCCACTTACTGTATTTGTGGCTTTTGACCCAAAACATAGCAAATATTTTTTTTTCCATCTGCTGTATTAGCAGCTGTTGCCATTAGGTTGGTTGACTAACAAACGCTGCTCTGGAAGAGTTGAGGTCTACCATAATCGCCAATGGTCGTCTGTGTGTGACGACCACCGGGACTTCAACGATGCCCACGTGGTGTGCAGGCAGCTCGGATGCGGCAGGGCTCGTTCAGCACGTAGAGAAGCATCTTTTGGAAAAGCCAATGGACCCATATGGTTGAACAATGTCAGCTGTTCTGGAGATGAAACTGCAATAACAAGCTGCAAACATGGAGGATTTTGGTACCACAAATGTGATCAAATGCAGGGTGCCTGTGTTGTTTGTGAAGGTAGGTTGTATAAAGATATGACAAATAAACAAAAAAAATGATGAACCGTCCTGTTTTATTTAGACCTCGGACTTTTGAAGATTACTTGTGGTCCTAACAAAATCCAAGTGGGCCTGGATGCAGTTAGCAACTCAAACGCTGGTTACGACCCACGTTCTGGCCACCTGGAAGTCCGCAGCTGTTCCCAGCTCAGAGAGAAAGATGGTGTGTATTATGGGGCGGACGCTAAAGCAGATGCCTGCGGAACTGATTTGGTGGTAAACAAACACGACGTACACCTTGACAAACATGTTAATCGTAGGTCCATTTATATTGTTGATGGTTTATATACAATCCTGCTTTATTGGAGGGAATTAGTTGAAAACAACAAAATGCTGGAATAATCCATTTTGGGTCTGGGTCATTGCAAAAAAAATGGACATCCCTGCTGTACATTGCAAATTGAGAAAATTCAGTCCAATTAACCAAATACAGTGGACCCCCGGTTACGGCGTCCTTAGCTTATGATTTTTTCATGTCACGATGTGGAATACTGTGTTTTTTCGTCCCCGCTTTAAGGCATTTATCCCACTTTACGATCAACAACAACTGTCATGACCTGTGGGCTTGGTTGTGTTTGTTGTTTTGCCTCCCTCTTGAGGCGTTTTTAGGTAATTGCTCTTATTTTCTGTTGGCATCAAACTGCCTCCGCTGCATAATCAAGAAATACAAAGAAAGCTAAACTAGTCTAGCCTAGGCTAACCTTACTAGGGAATATGGCCATAACAAACGTCACTCAAAGGTAAATAAATCATAAAGATACAAATTTTTAATATCTATATTCAATTTTGATGTTTTTACCTTGGGTTTTACACGCATTAGCTATTTAACATAGTTTTGGATTGCTCACCATACGGCGAATGCATGTTACGATCCCAACCGCGGAACGGCTTCATCTCATAAACGGCCGACTGCTTGTTTTTGACAAAACAATCAAAAGTCTGCGTGTGACTTGCAAGTACAAATGTTTCTTTTTAAGAAAACACTAAAACAAAAAATCACAATCCAGGCAATCTTTAGTGTCAGTGTATGTCAATGTCATTTTTTTGGACTCACGAACATCTACACTCATGCTAAATTTGCATGGCATTTAAGTTCAAATCAGATCACATCGCCCCCCTTAAAGCGAAACTATTCTTAATTCTTAATTTGTCTTTCAGACCAACTGTTCACATGCCAAGTACTCCAATAGTTCCACCTATTCAAACATGATTCCTTCGCTCCTGGCCTTCTGAGACTTCCGTACTCATGTGCCTATCGTTTGAACATAGAGAGCATTCTGGATTTTGCTGTTAGACCTCTGCCCGTGTGAGTATTTGTTTCTTGAATGGGAAGTCAACAGTGTTGTTCAGTTATTTTACAATTTGTCCGGCCAGTGTCAATGGAAATGTAGTGTTATAATGGAGTACTTGGAACGCAAAGCAATTCAAGTTTCCAACCCATTTCCAGTGACGAGTGTGGAGATCTATCCTTTTGACTGATGACATGCACTTTTTCCTAACAGTCGGGAAGATGGCATTATAAGCTTGGCTAATAGATCCATTAGCTTCCACAGTCATCTACCGCTACCCCAACTATACAGGACGTTTTCTGCCAGGTGCGGTAGCCCTTCCAGTGGGCTCCCCATTGTACGTGAATGTTTCCATGACCACAAGAGATCCCGTCTTTGCCGTTGTTTTGGAGGATTGTCGTTCGTCTCACTCCTCAAACCCTGTTGACACAAAGCGGTTCGCTCTCATTCACAACAAGTATTGCATCCGCCTAGTTGCGATGACTATGTACAGTATTAAAGACTGAAAGATAACCAACAATCTTCTATATTAGATGTCCCGTTGACTGCCAGCAGGTGTTCAGAGTTGAGAGCGGCTCATCCCTCCAGGCTCGTTTTGTCGCCCTATTCTTCCGGCTTCCGGGCAAATCCCAAAAGGTTTATTACCACTGTAGCATTAACCTGTGCAACCAGAAGGACTCTTGCATTCCGGTGAGTACAGTATTCCATTGGATTCACTCCTGTGACTGCATGTCTATTATTGTTCACAAACCAATTGGTAATGTTTTCTTATTCTGTATCATCTACCTCTATGTAGTCTTGCACAAAGACTGCTAAATTGAAGAGAAAGCGCGTTAAAAGCATTGGGTGAAGAAAAAGCACGTTAAGAAGAAAAGCACTCCGTGAAGAGAGAGCACGTCACCCTCTGGCATGAAACCTATACAGTGGGTTGATAAAAAAAGAAGTAAAGGCAAGGAAAAAGACATCGTATGCTGTGATGATCATTTATCACAAAATGTTAGAATTTTATCATTCATTATTGTCATGTATTTTATTTCATCTGTAAACAAACGTCTGTGACTCATAATCTTGGTTTTATTTATATTCAGTGGTGAATCAGCTGTCCACCCTGGACAATGTATTTTTTCCTCCATGGTGTGACAGCATGATAATTTATCACAAAATATTATTCTGTATTTCCTTTTGTAATATGAAAATAAAGAATCAACCAAAAAAAAAGGTTGTTGTGTTCATTGCAATAAGTCAAGTATGTTACTTTACAAAAAGAATGCTAAATGTTTTCCTGGGTGTACAGCAGTGATCGACTGATATGGGTTTTTCAGGACCTATACCAATTACAGTCGGCCCCCGGTTTACGAACACCCTGTTTTACGAACAATTCGACTTACGAGCCTGGACCACGGAGATTTTTGTCCTCCACTTACGAGCAAACCTTTCGTCTTACGAACAATCGGACATGCCGGTCATTGTGTATGCAAATATATTTTCGCTTAGTTGCGTCAACAAAATCAGCAGTTGACGCTTGTGACAGTAATGTGAACGCTATTGCTCTCAAAATATCACAGTCACTGTTTCAGTCACGGTGTCAGTCACGGAGTCAGTCACGGAGATGCCAATATGCTATTGGTCGATTAAGGTCACCCAGTCTCACTCACGGAGATGCTATTGGCCGGCGTCACGTCAATCACAGAAATGCCGATATGCTATTGGCCGAACGCCTTTATCTAGCTTGATGGCACAGCTGGTCGGGATGGAAGGAAGGAGAGAAAATGAGTGAAAAACGAAAGGAAGGAATGTTGTGAAGACTTTGCAAACTTTATCTGTTAGACATAGCTTCTAAAATTGCTAGTAGCGGTAAAGGAAGAAGTAAGAGGATGATATGTTTTAGCATCTCCGTGACTGACACCGTGACTGAAACAGTGACTGTGACATTGTAAGAGCAATAGCATATCAGCGTTGGTCTCTGCTCCCCTCCGCCTCCACCCATCTCAAGTCACGTCGCTCCAAAGGTAAATATCATATCATTTTTCCTTTGTATATGTTGTTTAATTTAACTGAACAGTAGATTATGTTAGTCATTTTAAATATATGTATAAAGTCGTGATGTTTTTACCCAAGGTTTTTGCACGCGTTGCACGCATTCACGAATTAACATAGGTTTGGATTGCCCGTCATACGAGCAGTTCGAGTTACGAGAGTAGCCGCTGAACGGATTAAGTTCGTAACCCGGGGGTCCACTGTATTAGTAAAGAGGCCGACCAATATTTGGAGCCGATACTCATTTGCAGAAAAGGTAAAAATTGGCAGAAAAAATTGAATCATACAAACACTGAACTCCCTTGAAATGCCTGAAGCATGTCTATTAAACCACACATACCTTAATATCAATACTCATGTTTAAAATATATGATGAAACATTCCTGCCTGATATTTCACTGAGTATGGCGTCAGAAAGCAAGCTGTTCTATGAGCACAGCCGTCTGCAAATCCAGAAATGGAAATGTGTTATTGACAACACTGGACGTACATACTTCTATCGGCAAAACGTTTCCTTTACACAAAACCATAACCCATCGAAAGGCAACAATCATTTAACAATATGGAAACTATCTTCTTCGCAGTATTTGAAACAAAAAACATCCCCTTAAATCAGCCTAAATCAGCCACATTATTTACATTGATTTCTTCATATCGGCCGGTCAGGCCAATCAGCCCGGCCGATTATTGGTTGAGCTCTAAACAATAGCACTATGACATACATACATGACAATAAAACGACAGTTACGTATGTAACCGGTTCTATGAGCCCCGGAAGACCGCCAGAGGCGGTGCTGAAAGCACGGAATAGGCCTTCGCGCAAGCGCAAGACGAGAATGCATCCCATCAAAAACGTCATGTATATGACACTTTGGACATATATAAGGCAGCGTCACCTGGTGGTCTGTCAATCAGAACCTACTCGCGCAAACAACGCAGAGACAATGAATCCGGGTGAAAAGTAACTGGCGGTCATCCGGGTCTCATAGAACCGCTGTTACATAACTGTCGTTCTATTTCCAGCCCGCCAGAGGCGGTGCTAAAAGCACGAAATGACGAATAACTGAGATGGCACAAGGAGACCGCGGTACTCACCTCAACCTCACATAGACGCCCCCGAGGAGCCCAGGACCACAAACAGAGAATGCGGGGCTGCAACATCCATACAGTAGAACCTGGCAAAAGTGCAAAAAGCGACAACCAGGAAGCAGCAGCACAAACATCCTCCAAGGGAACTCCTTTCAGCACAGCCCGAGAAGTCGCGACACTCCCCGTAGAATGGGCGCAGACTACCGAAGGCAAGGGCTGTTCCATATCCCCGCAAGCATGCGTGACCACGATAACGATCCAGTGAGACAAATGTTGTTTGGAAAGCAGGGAGCCCTTGGAAGGACCCCCGTACGAAACGAAAAGCTGAGACGACCCGAACTCAGGCCCACGGAAGCATGAGTCTGAAGCAGACAGAGAAATGGCATCCACATCCTTGTAAAGGTCCGGTGCAACAGTGCCTTGAAAAGAGGACGGTTCACCGGAAGCCAAGGAACTCGGATGAAGGCGCTCCTGCAACAGTGCAGACATGCCTTCCAATTGGGAATGCAAATAGGCAACCTTATCCTCTAACCCAGAGGCCCATTGCTGGCCGGAAACATAACCTCGCTTAGAGGAAGAAGCGGGCAGAGCTAGATTGGCAGAGCAGCGTTTCAAGCCTCGTCTTCAAATGGGCGGTAAGGAAACTGCCAACTCAACAGGAGGAGCCACGGACGTAGCCTTTTTGGACTCCAAAGAACCGGTCACATCATCCACGGCCACACCACCTCCGTGTCAACGTGCGCTGAGTCACGGCCACGCAATATATCCTGGGTGAACCCAGTCTCTTGCCCACTTTCTGTTGGCGTAGGCTCCAGCACACTTGTGATGCTAATGGGCATACACATTGAATTAGAAATATATATATATATATATATATATATATATATATATATATATATATATATATATATATATATATATATATATATATATATATATATATTTGGTTTACTCTTGTACTAGATTATTTTCAGTGGTGGGTAACTTATTTTTTTGCCGGTTCCAACATTTGTCAGAGGTGCGCCTCCTTTCCCTCATTGTCGGTCCGTCATTTTTTTTTATTTTAAGCCATACGCAATTAGAATTGTCAGTCATTCGGTGTATTTTTGCCCAACCTCCCGCCATCAATAGAGGGCGACATTTGACATTTTTTTTTTTTTATTCGCCAGTCGATAGTCTGCTAATGTTTGCACACATACTAATTCTCTTTTCTGTAGTCTGTCTGTAGTACAATTAAGGTTAATGCCATGTCTGTGGTTCTACAGTTACACATTGAAACACAACACAGAAATATAAGTGTAACACGAAAACAAAGCCAGCTAAGGGGCGTAACCCTAGACTATAATACACAATCATGTTTAAAGCAGAGGATGAGAGTGCAATTAGACATCATGTCAACTGGATGGCATTATCATGCTTTACATGACTCTCAAATGGTGGATGTCTGTTCTTATTTATAACTGCTTGCCCTACAACTACAGAAGACGGTTTCATAAACATTTGTCTAAATTTCATCTGTCACGTACACCTCAAGGGAAACAAAGTATTAATTGGATGAATTTACTAATCAGGGAATTTTCCTGGCCAAGAGCCAATCAGCGAAAGAAAGCAAATTTGGTCGACTGTACATTCACTGGTTACTTGAAAGGCATCTTAGCTAATCAGCAAGAAAGCTGAAAGCAGAACTAAGAAAGGGAGCAACTACAAATAAATCTCTGGTAAAGTAAGTTGTGTTATAGCTGTGAATGTCAAGTAGCGAATTGAACCAACCCAGTTTATTCTCTCAACTGAACATGTTTCTCCACTGCTTGGTATTGTGAAAGATGCATAAAAGAAAGTACAGTACACAACCAATGAAACTGATGGAACTTCAGCGGATGGGTGATGGATGTGCCAAAACCAGGATTGATTCAACTTTGGTGGCCACATGGTTAAAGCTGCAGATATGTTCATTTGTTTTACTTTTCATAGTTTACAGTCCACTGACATTGTGTTGAGATGGGCCAACCATGACTGAGAACATGTAGTGGTACAGGATGGCCTTGCTAGTTGATTGCTTTAGTTCCACATTCCCACATTTCCTGGCCATAACGTTGTGGGGGGAACAAAGAACCTCACTTTTATTGAAAATTTATTTTAACCATCTTTTTGCATACTTCTATTAGTTTGAAAGGTTCAATGAATTTCCGATGTTGAGGTTTAGCACAGAATCCAATTAACTAGTGAAGAATGCATTAACCACATAATGCCAACATATGGTTGCTGGTGTATGTGTGTGTTTGCATGTGCGTTTGTGTGTTAGGAGATACCACACAGAGCTGTGACGAAAGGAGCAAAATACAGACATTTCACACACACACATACACACAGATACGCTCACACAGAGGAGTTTTTCAGCTCATTAGGCAGAAGGTTGCGTGTCAAATCTGGTTTTGTATAGAGGCTGCAGGGTCATTATGATCTAATTTACCTTTAGTGGTTATTCAGCTGGGCAGACAAGGAGAGGAAGGAGGAGGGAATGGAAGCGGGAAAAGATGAGACTGGAAGGTAAAGGAGTGAATGACGGAAGCAACGCCATCAATTAGGATCAATTGCTTTTCATGGTATAATTCAAAATATTATTCATGATGTTTTCATTCAAAAATGAACAAACAGAAACTGAAATTTATGAAATTTAAATCAAAGACATGTAGTTGTAGTTGTCGTTTTATGGAATAAACAGATGGAGATTTAATGCTTGTGCAGTATTTTGTCCAGTCCTTTGATCTTTACATCCAAGTCATTTCACATCAAAAGGAAAGTATTGGGTTGAAGATCAGCACCTCCAAATCTGAGACCATGGTCCTTAGTTGGAAAAGGGTGGACTGCCCTCTCTGGGTTGGAGAGGAGGTCCTGCCCCAAGTGGAGGAATTCAAGAATCTTGGGGTCTTGTTCTCGAGTGAGGGTAGGATGGAACGTTAGATTGTCAGGTGGATCGGTGCAGAGAAGCACTGAGCCGAAGGGCAAATCTCAATTTACTGGTCGATCTGTTCCTGCCCTCACCTATGGTCATGAACTGTGGGTCGTGACTGAAAGAACGAGATCCCGGATACAAGCGGCCGAAATGAGTTTACTCCGCAGGGTGTCCGGGCTCTCCTTCAGAGATAGGGTGAGGAGCTCGGCCATCCGGAAGGGACTCAGTGTGGAGCCGCTGCTCCTCCACGTTGAGAGGAGCCAGTTGAGGTGGTTCGGGCATTTGGTTTGGATGCTTCCCGGACGCCTCCCTGGTGAGGTGTTCCAGGCATGTCCCACTGGGAGGAGGCCCCGGGGATGACGCGGGACACGCTGGAGGGACTATGTCTCTCGGCTGGCCTGGGAATGCCTTGGGATCCTCTCCGCGGCGCTGGACGAAGTGGCCGGGGAAAGGGAAGTCTGGGCTTTCCTGCTGAGGTTGCTGCCCCCACAACCCGACCCCGGATGAGCGGAAGAAAATGGATGGAGGAAAGTACTGAAGGAAGACACTTTGAAGATGAAATTTTACCCAGATGCTGACAATATGTCAAAGTTCATCATGGCATGACAGCTTAGTTATCACAGTACCAGGAGTGTGCCATCCCTTGGCTAAAATATTGCAAGAATGTTGTGAAAAAAACTGTCCCCAAAATGATCAAAATACCGCAAGAGGTTAAACGTTGCATGAATGATGACGTTGAGAGATATTAAAGCATTACATGATTTACATTTCATTATTAAAGTAGACAATCATATGAAAAGCATTTAAAACTTTTACATTGAATGCTGACTAGCGATTCTCTCATGTACAGAAATCATTGGATGCCATTGTGATACAACTTGTGTTAAAGCAGTGCTTCTAATTTACATTTTGCCAAGCATCGTGGAAAGAGAAAACTCTTGCCCCCCCCCCCCCCCCCGCCCCACTTGACACGCTGACTATGAATAAGATTATTATATAAAAATTGTGTGTATACCTAAACTTGTATCCTTTTAACAAAAGAAAAAAGCATTATAAATCAACTTTCAACAACTGTTAATTATTAAATGACATTAAGGACAAGGAACTCTGTTGGGTTCAGAGCTAACTTTACTGGGAAGCTGTGAAAGTCAAGCCCTTAATTAAGGAGGTTGTTTCTGCCAAAGTCCCAAAATGGACATCTCTTTCCAAATAAGCATTTTTGTCACTAACTAAAAACAAATGTCCATGACATATACCTTGTTTTTAAACTAAAATGGAAAAAAAAAGTAATAGTCACTCCATCAGCTATTTGCTGGCTAAGACCCAATCAGAGTGAAATGGCGTCTCTTCTTTCAGCGAGCTAACAGAGTGCTTGAATAAACACCAAGAGATCCAGTAAGAGTTTGATATTTACTGTCAAAGCAATGTGAAACTGCAATACAAAAAAATGCATATAACATACACATACAGACTGTGGCATGTTGTATGTTGTTATTATTTTATACAACAAAATGTCAAACACAATTATTCTTCGACTAGTTGCTTTTTCCAGTAGCTAATCATAATAACGATCACAGATTTGCTTATTGCTAATGTTACATTGAAAACGGTGTTAACAAGATAACATATTAACATCGTACAGTCGGCAGGTTTATTCACCTAGATAAACAGTTGCTTCTGGGGCAAAACAGTAAATAAAAAAACATGGGAAAGTAACATTTTTTTACTGTTCCGACGTTCGTCAGAGCCCCACCACTTTTCCGTCACTGTCGGTCTATCATTTTTTTCCGTCAGTCCAGGTGTGTTTTTGCCCAACCCTTCACCACTACCAGAGGGTGGCATTTGACTATTTTTTCTGCTCTGTCATTCGTCAGGCACTGGTCTACTTCTGTTTGCACTCATGACACATTGCACTCACTTATAGTTAACACAGTGACTGTAGTTGGTGGATGTCGGTTCTCGTTTATAATTGCTTGGCCAACAATTGTTGAAGACGGTTTTCAAAACCTTTCATTCAAATTTGTTTAAATTTGTCTAAATATCTTCTGTCACATACACTACAAGTAAAACAAAGTATTGCTGAGGTAGAATTTGTGACGCTTTACGACATTGGAAATAACGGAAGTGACTTGATCCAACGGACACTGAACACAAAGTATCAAATGATGAAGAAGTTTAATAACAAAAGGAGCACGGAACACATGAACGAGATTTAGAAAACAAATAAAAACCAAAGCACGACAGGGGTCAATTGAAGAACAAAAGACGGCATGGACCAAGAGAGTCAGTGAGAGAATAGCACAAGTGAAGCAAACCACGGGAGGGGCGGAACCCACAGGGCGGTGACGTAAAAAACAAAACAAACAAACAAAAAAAAACAGATAGAGCTGGATAAAAGTAGCAAAGTAAAAAACTCGAAAATACTCATGTCCAAAGTGACAACTTTGAGGAAAACAACAAGGAGAGTAAGCAAACATATACAACAGATAGAATCCCGGAATAACTCGGGACGTTGAAAATGCAGATGATGGCGGATGTTCGGAGAATAATCCAACATCGTCGTCGTGATGGACATTAGGAACAGGTGCGCAGCCTGTGGTTCCACTCTTCACTAAAGGACAGGCCCGTCCTGCAATGAGACAGACTCCCACCGGGGGGAGACAGAACAGATCATGTCACAATTCACTAAAACACATCTTTATTTAGAGAATTAAAAACTTCTATCTTGCATTACCTGACCAAGAGCCAATCAGAGAAATAATGCTAATTTGTTCTGCACCCATTGGTTATTTGAAAGGGTGACCACCTTGCAGGGGAATGCGCTTATCAACAAGCAGTTTCTTTATGTATAACATATTTTTAAAAGCAAATCAACACAAAAGACCTCTCAACACTTAATTTTAAACATGACTGTACTTTTAACTTTTGTTTTGTAAAGTTTTGTAAAGATTTTGTAAAGTATGAGTTTTGTTTTATGAAACCAGGACAAAGACAGGGAGCAACTGCGAATAAATGAAAGACCATGACAACATTATCTTCACTCTAAGCCTTCTGTCTGTGAGAATAAACTAATGCCAAATGGCCACAACTCAACAGTGTCAATAGTCTGCCTGCTCCCTTAATGGGGCAGCACAATGCCACTTTTTTTGCCTGCATTCCAGAATGCTTTGCTCAACTATGTGCAAATGATTAATTAATTCCAATCATATTTAAAAAGCAAAACAACACAAAAATTTCAATTCCAAACGCCACTTTTTATTTTAAGCTTATACAAGGAATGGACTGAGTAAGATTGTGTACCATATGCATTTCAGTTCATGAAACTATGACTGTAATGCAGTGCCAATATTGGCTTCCCAGCCATGCTGGGACAAAGTGTTGCTCAGTGCAATTAAGGACATTTTCTCCCTTAATAGTTGTTATTGCACACTAATGCTTTAGCACTCAGTTATTCTTGTGTGTGTGTGTGAGTGTGAATGTATGTATGCATGTATGTATGTACGAACCCTTACCAACAGTGATAGATGACGCAGGTGCAGAGGTTTACGATGAAGATTAAAATGACGAAGAAACTCTATTGTTCCATCAGTCTTAGGCGGTGGTCTTTCAAATGTTTTTGCTATTCGGTGGTTCGTTGGCAAAACGTCAGTCAGGACAGTCTTGTCAATAAAGACAAACTGTTCAACTCTGTTGACTGGCAGACTACACCCTTGTGAGTCAATCATGGAGTCCAAATAAAAGGTCTGCCATTGAAACCTACATTTATATCATCACGGAGTGGCACCTTAAAGCAAACTACTTCGTGATCTGACCAGAAAAGAAATACCCCTTTTTAAATGAAGCAACACAGTGTCATGCAGAGGCTAACGAGTCCTAATGTTTGAATCCAGGTGCTGATTGAATTCCACACTGTTCATGTATTCCCTGGGGTCCCCTGCCTTTGTAGAAGTGTGTTAAATGGGTTAAAGTGTGATGTCCAAGAGCAGCAGAGTGTGTCCTGGCCAGCGTGCACAGATAAAGGCCTCCATATTGTGCTGGTCACTTGGCTCCAGTGGCCAGCCAGAGGGGGTGTCCAGCTGCCAATCAAGTCCACCTCAGGCAAACAATGGGAAAGTCACCCTGAGCCTATACACATGCATGGACACACTTTCTTAGATTTTAAAAATCACCCCCCTGGCCGCGGCACAGTTGAGGGGCCAGTGGGTTAAGTGTGTACCATATGGTCCCCAAAATTCCCTCTACCTACAGTATATTTAATACTGACATTCCAAAAGATAAATAGCTTCTTTGGAGATTTACAGACATGGTATGCTTGTCCAAGCTTACAAAAAGAAAGATAATATCAGGAGACATGACCACCTCGTCTACCTTAATGAACTCTATGTACACGTCATTTACACATTTAAGAGTAGGAGGGTCGTGAACTTCCTGTTACTCATCCAACGCATAGTAAGAGAATTAAACTTTTAAACTTAACATACTCACAGTCTGCTGAACTTACATCCTGTTATCATAAGTCACGTGTTACCTTATTAATTGCTCCAGTTAACCAAGTGTTGGCGAAGCAATGAAAGCACCACATCTCATTTAATGGCACATTTTCAGTTTCACAGCTCCATGTGAACATAGACTTGCGTGACGAATTTTGACACACTCAACTCAACTTTATTTAAAGCAGTGCTTCTTAATTATATTTTGCCAAGCCCCCCTAGGGAAGAGAAAACACACACACACACACACACACACACTTAATTGGCTGACTTTAAATATGATTATTATCTATAAAAGTAGTAGTAGTATTAGTAGAAGTATACCTAAACCTGTATTCTTTTTAACATTAACAAAAGCAACAAAAAGCAATCTAAGTCAACTTTCAACAACTGTCAATTACAGTTACAGCTTAGTCTAAAACTGAAAAAAATGTGCATCAAAGTACCCGAAACAAAAAAAAAGGAGTAAATGATGAAAATTCTTATTTTATTGCAATTACACGTCACATGACAAAAACAAAGCCTTTTCCCAGGGGTCATCTGCACCCCCCCGACATCACCTTGCGCCGCCCCACTATTTGAGAAGCACCGATTTAAAGAAAATAAAATCAAACACAAGATAAAATAGAAAACATCATTGCCACATAGCACAACCGGGGTCCACCAGCTCAGGTACGGAGCATTTTCACACCAAAGGATAATTTACAGTGTCCAATTTATATACATACTATGCATGTTCTTTGGATTTGTGAGAAAACCGGAATGGCGAAAACCAACACAGGCAAGGAGAGAACATGCAAACCCCACATGGGAAAGTTGGAGATGGACACGAACTCACAACCTCTGGATAGGAGTCCTTCCATTCATTCATCCATTGAATGCTTATTCTCATGAGCGTCGCAAGCACACTGGAGCCTATTAAGACACGGGGACAACATGCATACTGCGCACAGGAAGGCCGGACCCAGAAGCAAACTCGTGATCTCTGCGTTGCGAGAACGAGCGGACGAGCTACATTTATCAAGGCTCAAATTAGGTGTGTTTGCGTCAATGTTTGCACCTCATCTAAACACAAGGAACTTGGACTGAGAATCAATAGCCCATCTAAGGACTGAAATGTCTTAAATGTTTTTTTAAACATTTAAGCATGAGTATATATATATATATATATATATCATATATATATATATATATATATATATATATATATATATATATATATATATATATATATATATATATATTGTGGCATCATAAGAGGACGTGTAGTGGAGGACCGCTACTTCCCCTTCTATGAGCAAACGCCACACCCCAAAATGGCCGACATGCCGAGGACTCCATTGTGCAGCATGCCTCACCGCCTCAACAGGTGCAGCTGCTTAAGTAACGGAATAAAAGCAGGCCTGGCTGATAGGGGAAAAAAGACTGTGCTGCGGAGGAAGAGACACGTGAAACAGGAAGGAAAGTGCCACTGAAGCCAAAGCCAGAGAGCAGTGAGAACAGGTTTTATTTGGACTTTGACCGTTTGTTGAGCTGCTTTAATTTGAAGCCAGTTTGTAAATCCAGTGAACAGACTTTATTTCAAGTTTTTATATTTCTGATCATCTATTTTTCCTGCTTTTAATTGTACTTTGTGAAGAGAGTAGTTTTGAACTCTAAGAACCAAACTGATTTCGATTACTGCCTTTTGACCACCTGTTTTGATTTAGTTTCTTTGAACTTTGTGTGACAAAATAAACATTCAATTCAGAAAATATTACCTGCTTTTAATTGTACTTTGTGAAGAGAGTAGTTTTCAACTCAGAGAACCAACCTGATTTTGATTACTGCCTTTTGACCACCTGTTTTGATATAGTTTCTTTGAACTTTGTGTGACGAAATAAACATTAAATTTAGAAAATATTACCTCTGTGACCCCGTCTGCCCTGTCACACCTCATGTGACGTCACTATATATATATATATATATATATATACTGTATACACACACAGTGGGCCCCTGTGTTACGAGCTTTTTCCGTTCCGCTGTTGGGCTCGTAAGGGAAATACACTGAATGGTCCGAATCTATGTAGCTAATGGGTTTAGGACCCCAGGTAAAAACATCAAAATTGTACATATTAACAATTGGCACCAAAATAGTCTAGTAAGTGCTACATATATATAATATAGATAATATAGAAAGGTTTTATTTACCTTTGAATGGCGCTTGTTATGCCCATATTCCCTCATAAGGGTAGCTTCGTATTTTTTGATTATCTCCAGCTTCGTTTCCATAGAAATCATCTGGCAATCTTGGGACCCATGGCTAACCCATTCAACTTTGAATTAAGCAGTAAAATGCACTATAAATAGGTTTTGTAACCACTCATAATCGAACAAAGCTTTACCTTTCCGCCATTTTGAAACAAGTGAGGCCGACCAATAGCAGACCAGCATCTCCGTGAGGAGACGCCGACCAATAGCAGACCAGCATTGTAGTGACGCACTGCATGGAGGCATAGACGGCAAGAGAAAATAAGTGCAATGACCTAAAAACGCCTGCAGATAGAGATAAAACAGCACAACTACAGCCAACACCCTAGGGCAGTGATCTCAAACTCCAGTCCTTGAGGGCCGCAATCTTGCATGTTTTTGATGCTTCTGTCATTAACTCACCCGAATCAAATTATTAGCTCATCAGCAAGCTCTGCAGGAGCTTAAAAATAATCCTAATCATTTGAATCAGGTGTGCTTAAGAGAGCAGTAAGGAAAACATGCAAGTTTGCGGCCCTCGAGGACTGGAGTTTGGGACCCCTGCCCCAGGGTGATAACAGTTGTTTTTGTTGCAAAGCCAGGAAAATACCGTAAAGAGGGGATGAAAAAACTCAGTATTCCACATCGCAACATGAAAAAAACGTAAGCCAGGAACGCTGTAACACGGGGGTCCACTGTATAAGTTAAGTACAACAAGAATTTTGTATGTCTAAAAGTTCATGCACACATTACCCATCGGTCACTATTGTGACCGTTACCATTTTTACTCTGTGCAAACACTTTTGTTTGGGAGCTTTAAGGCAGCCATCTTCCTCTCAAGGTGCAACCAGGAAGTAAACAGCTCTGGTCGTGTGACAGTTTTCACTACTCATATGAAACTGCAATAATTTCATCCAGACATTGTATTATTTCAGTTTTTAAGGAAATTGTATTGAAAACTCATTTGGCAACATTTTATCTTACAAATGAGAGATAATTTTATGGTCACTATTGTGACTGATGGGGTGAAAGGGGTTAAGTTTAGTTTGGGGTAATGCAACGTGCTTCCTGTGTGATGTCGTTGCTAAAGGGCTATCGCCGTGCTAACAATGCGATTGTCAGATGCGACAGCCCAAAGTGTTAGGTTACTTTTTTTTTGCAGTGAACGATTGTGTATTTTGTTTAACATATTAGAAGATGCTTGTAATGGAAGAAGGTTTGGGTGGGGTCAAATTTTACAGCTACATCAAGGGCATCCTGGCCCTAATCAAAATTCCTGACTGGAGGAATACGCCAGACCCCTGCCAAGGATGACGCATGAACAGAACTGTTGGAGCTGATAAGTGGGCGAAATAAATGACTGAGCAAAAATGTTTCAATTTGACCTGTGATAGTGTTGAATAAAAACCAAGCTGAACTGTGGACTGGAGAATCACTGGTGAGACAATTTACAGGTTTGAGCCATTCCGTTCTCCTTGCTTGCTTGTTCTCCTTCTCCAAAATGCGGGTAACAATGCTGTTCCATCGCCCTTCTTGACTGAGCAAGGTGATTGGACAAATAATAATTTCCTGAGCATATCCTGCAATGGTTAGAGCCCCGATTATAAAATTACAGATGTTGCATGTAACAAAGCTGCTTGTCTGATCTTTGTAAACTAACAAACAGACAAAAACAAGCTACATTAAATTGCTAAACAGTTCAAATGCGAAGTCATATGCAAATTCATATACAGTAAGTTAATACTTGCTCTATTGCACGTATATCAACACCGCTCTGTCTCCCCTCCTGAGAGTGACAGGTGCCAAAGTCGGGTGATTTTACAAATATTATGATCAGCATGTTTTTTTTTAACATCGTTTTTGTTTTAACGAAATACCCAGTCTATTAAGCCCCAATATTTCTCTGAAGGGAGGCCTTTTTATGGAACTACTTATCATTCTGGAGATAAAATATAATCTTTCACGTAACCTCTGCAACAGAGTTGGAGTCAGGGATGTCCAAAATTACTCCTTGTCACTCTAAAACCCACTGCCAAAATTGTGGGAGCAGTGATTTCATCTGCTATTTTTACATGCATGTAAAGACGTTTTGATAACTGCTTATTGCATATTGAAAATAACATAATAGAATAAAATACATGTTCAATGAGGGTGGCTCGTTGGCGCAGTCATTAGCACGTCCGCCTCACAGTTCAAAGGTCCCGATTCAAATCCACCTGGCTCCAGCTTTCCTGTGTGGAGTTTGCATGTTCTCCCCGAGCCCGCGTGGGTTCTCTCCGGGCACTCTGACTTCCTCCCACTCCCCAAAAACATGCATGGCAGGTGAATTGGACATACTAAATTGTCCTTAGGTGTGATTGGGCGCGTGATTGGTCATTCGTCTCTGTGTGCCCTGCGGTTGGCTGGCAACCAGGTCAGGGTGTCCTGTGCTACTGCCCGAAGCCAGCTGAGATAGGCGCCTGTGACCCCTGTGGGGATAAGCGGCTATAGAAAATGGATGGATGGGTATTTTTAATGAAACCGTGACTGCGCATGTCACCCTCGGCCAAACCCTGACCGAGGTATTGTGACACCCCGACCACCCCATAAAACATGCGATACCCCCTGAAATCCCAAGGTACCACCCCTGATTCTGTATTTGTCGCAACAGTTTTTTTTCTTTGTTTTTTTTTTTTTTAACCTCTAAGTGTTCATATTCATGCAGCATTTCTTAAGAAGATGATTTTTTTTGTTATTTTGTTTGGTAAAAAAAAAATAAAAAGCAATAAAAAAAATCTGTTACTCCTTGTCAATTCTTCTCCAAAAACACCTAATTTGGATATCAGAGTACAAACTGTTGGAAGTCCTGCAGTCAATTCCCTGCAGCAGCATTCAGTGCACGGCCTCCTTTCGTTCCATTTCTAAGGCCCTGCATTAATCTTTTGTAATAACACTTGAAGCCTTTGGCTTGTCCATGAGCTCTGGAATTGTGTTTATCTTTTCAAACGCTTTGAGAAGTCATTCAGTGACAACCATTCACTGCAACTACCCTGTCACAATGCAGGCCCACTACAAATCACAGCCCTTTAATGACCTCATTCTTTTGATGCTGAATTTCAACCAATGGTAATTTCTGATGAAGCTTTCCGCACATTTGATTAGAAGATTAGAAAAAAAAACCTCAACATTGGCAGGATTAAAAAAAAAACAAAAAACGCCTCACAAGTGTTTATAGATTTCAAATGTGGCTGGGGACAGAGGGCAGAGTGTGTGGTCGAGGTCCTCAAGTGCTACTTCACATCTTTGGAAGGATTGGATCCATTTGGATCGGTAACAAAAAAAGAGACTAAATTCCAAATCCAGGACACAGATTTCCTAATAACTCATGAGAGGCTCATGGAACAGGAATTCAGAAAGGCCAGAACAAGCAAGTGATACATGTATACCGACCATCCAACTAATTTTGGTCATTTTAGCTAAGCACAAATGAAATCCCACAATTCTGTGTTTACAATCAAACGTTTTTAGGAAATTAAGGAGGAATTGGACTGTTGTGATTTTTTTTTATATAAATATTTAAAAACATCTATCTATCTATCCATCTCTCTCTCTCTCTCTTTATATATATATATATATATATATATATATATCAATATATATATATATCAATATATATATATATATATATATATATATATATATATATATATATATATATATATATATATATATATATATATATATATTTGAAAGTTCAATAACTATTAGAATTAAAAAAATGATGGTACCTCAAAATATTTTTGAGCTATTGCCAGCTGTTGTTCATCATGAAATCAATCTTATTTTTCTTTGTTCTTGTGTCTTAGTGCTTTGATCATGTTTGCCAGAATAAATAGATTCAAGTCTGCACTGTGACTAGGCCACTTTGAAACCTCCATTTTTCTTTCACAAGTTGACTTGATGTGTTTTTGGTCGTTGTAATTCAGAAACCAAATGTGCTTCGGCTTGAGGTTAGAAACGGTGACCGCACGTACTCCCTTAGGATATTCTGGTAAAGATCAGAATCAGTGATGTTCTCGACATTTTCAAAGTAAAATGCACAACAACTTGCAATGAGAATCATTTTATTAATTTAAAACCTTTTTTTAATGATTTGTTTCTGTTTGAATTGTGAATATGCTTTGTGTTTCATGAATTCGTCGGTGATTGTCGCACAAATAATGACTTTTCGGTCATGTACGATATAATAATTTAATACGTAAATAAATACATTTATATAATACTTAAATTGGGTACATTACTGTTGGAAAACACACACATGCACGGACACACACACACACACACACACACACTGCTTTAAACAAACTATAGAACCACAAAAAAAAAAAAAAAAAAAAAGAAAAGCTTATGGTATAGATGTTTGACAGCGAAATTCCGGTCAATCGTCCATTTTGGTGGTAATTTGCTGCCCTCCTTTGGTGAAACTTGGAATTGGAGTTGATGCTTATCCTTCATTAGGGACGCTGGCTCAGTGCCTATCCGAGCAGTCTTCTGGCAGCGGGCATACAGAGACAACAAACCAACGACCGGAATGCCCGAAGGAGATCCACGCAAGCACGAGGAGAACATACAAACTCCACACGGGGGGGCTGGGGCACGCAGGAATTGAATTTGGGATTTCTGAACTGTAATGCATTATTTTAACCACTTATCTTCTTCCTATTTATTCCAGCCATAATGCCAGGGCCACGATACAAACCAGTCTGCTTCCATAATTTAATGGAAAGTGAAATAATTGGAACCCCCTATTTCCAAATTATGCAGAGCGTCTTATGCAGATTCTTGCTTATTCCCAGCATAGCCTTGAAAGGCCTGAGCTGTAATTAAGACGGCACTCGAATCATTAATATTGTGAATTAAAGCTCACAAAAACTACTGTCAGTTGGCCATAACTATTTCTTTTGTTCGTTTCATAAAACACGTTTTCATATGACTTCAAATGCATAAAAACAACCAACAAAGATGTCCCTTGTTTGTCCATTAAGTTCGCACTTTACTGCTTTTACTGTTTATTTAAATGTATTAATTTTGTTAATATCGTCCTGTCGAAGAGAAGTAAAGAAGGTTGAGCAGTCGTTTGGGAATTGCAGGTAATTACACAACGGTTAGTGACCTTTTTGTTTTCCAAATCCTGCACTCGATATACTTCACACCCAAAAAAAAAAACAAAGTCAGCTACTTAGCTGACTTTTAGGCAAGAGGCAAGGATGCACACTGATTGGTTGGCATGATCAAACAACAACTTTCCTTTTTATGAGAAGAATGCTTTTATTTTCAGTTCACAGAGCGGTGTATATACCTGTCAAAAGTAGAGTACATATCAAAAAACGTCTACACACCCCAGTCCTAATGTTAGTTTTTTAACTAACATAACCTCAATACATGAGAGTACTGGCTGACTGTCAAATTGGTGTGAAGAAGCCTTGAGGAGGCGCGGCTCAGTGAGTGAAATCAAGCGTGGGACTCCAACTCCAGCCATTTACCACATAATTACTCAGTGTTTTTCTTCTCCGAAGGTCATTGTGAGTGTTATCATTTGACATTTCTGTGCTTGACTGTTTGTCCCATTCAACAAACTGCTAACTCTCTGAACAAGACAGTGTCCTAATGGCTTTTTCAGCATCACGGATTTCACTTTGCCACAAGTTATTCTGCGCTGCCTTGTATGATATCCCTAATTTTTTGTGTGTCTGCCTTCAGTGCTTCGCTGTTAGGGTCAATCTTTAAAGCAGTCTGGTATTCTTGTAGTCCTGTGAAAAATGTTAGATTAGTTAGCATCACTGATAGACAAATTCGGGTGATTTGTCAAGAACGATCATAATGGTAGCCCATTATGTGGCGACTTTAGGTGCTTTGAAAACACTTGAATTGGTTTTGATTTTCTCCCAGTACAAGTCCGTTTTTCAACTCCCATATTATGGGGGATCGACTTACGATCGCATACCTCTGAACAGCTAAAAAATTTTTCACATATCTGTGTGTGAATAACATGAAGTGCGAAATAAGTAATGTCATCTACAAGGCTTAAAATGATTGTGTATACCTCAAATTCGATATAGTATGCATTTGTTTTAGAGCGTTTGCACAGAACATCGCAAAAAAAGGCAATTTTGTCAAATGTTGCCTAATTTCCTCTTTGTTGTCAACAACAAGGGTGCCTGGATAATTTTTTTGGCGGACTTTGATGCATTATGAAAAGGAAAATATGGCTTGACCTGTCTCCTTCAGCCGTTAGACATTTGCGTCAATATAATTTAAAATAATTCAATACAGTACAATACAATGTAATGTAATGTAATATAATATAATATAATATAATTGCCCACTTGTTGAAGGAAATGGATTTAGCAGGCAGTAGATATTGGACTGTAGTTTTTCAACCATAGACTTTATGGTTAGCAAGAATGTCTTTAGCTCGTACCATTAAATCAAAGTTGAAATTCCATGTATTGTCAAAGTACCCCAAAGAGCCCAGTTTGAACATACTGTATCTATCACACAGCTACACTTTACTTAAAATACATACAAAGCTTGATGCGAACAGTGGCTTGCAGTTCAGTGAGAGGATTGTTTATTGGAGCGTTTTGATATACCACTTTGCTTAGTCAGACACAGTGAGGTGCATTTCAAACCTTCCGCATAGAGTTGCAGCTGGCAGAACGCAGAGCCTCGACGAACATGAGCTCTCACTCGGGCGGCCGCATTGGCAGAAACGGCTGGAGTCAGCAGTTCAAGAGCCTGCGGAGGAAGATCCGCTGAAGTCTTGACCAGCACTCTCAGGAATGTTGAAATTTAGTGTTATCATATCATATATAAATATAAATATATATATATGTATACATATATATATACATATATATATATATATATATATATATATATATATACATATATATATATATATATATATATATATATATATATATATATATATATATATATATACACACACACACACACACACACACACACATACACAGTATATATATAAAAATGAACACGCGCATATACATTTTTGATGAATAACCCAATGTTGTGTCCTTCCTAGACGTTCCAACGGCTTCTATCTAGGTAGACAGACAGTGAACAGCAAATGAGTGTAACCCTTCTTTCATTTAGTTGTGTCGGTAGTATCGCAGATGAGTCCCTATATCACGTCTGATTTATTTCCAGGCCCAGTATAAAACAAGACAAGCATGCATGGCACACTGCGCTCTCCCAATTTTCATCTCATCTTTGTGAATTAAAATGTCCATAAAGTTTAGCCCAGCGTTGATTTTTAGCGAATGACATTTTTGTCACGTCGTCATCGGTCAACGAACATGCATACTGTTTTCATCACAGACATTGTTTATCAGCAAGGGTATTTGTCCCATCTAGTCTAGTTTTTGTCCCTAGAAAGATGTGCACCAACTAATATATTTTCATTATCATGAGCAAAATTTACACTAGCTCTGAGTCAGTAATGTTCAAAGGGAGTTACAACTAAAGTCAATGCCAGTTCCTGTGTTCCTCCTGGCAATCTGAGTGGCTTCGATGTTTGGCAGAAATATCCCATGTGCCCATCCCCATCTATGCATATGGCAGCCATACATTCTGCCTTTTAGCGATATCCAGCGGGGCTCAGCCAGGGTTCTGGAATATATCTTGTTTTGGTTTCACCTTCAACGGAGTGGAATTAGTCTAACACATTTTCATTGGGCAACATGGAACCCAGACCACATTGGAAAAGAACTACTCTGAGTTTCAAATATGAACAGACAAGATTGATCAAGTCATGTAGTTCATGATATGTGAAGTATCATTACTACAAAGACAGAGCACATCGTCTGTAATAAATCCAATGTCAAATTTTTAAGAAGGTCCCAGGACTTAAAACTGATGACTTGGAGTATAATAGCATTCTGACCTGAGAGGAGTCCTCAATGGCTTTGTGAAAGTTGCGTAACTTGAGATGACATGCGGCCCTGTTTGAATACAGAGCTGGGATCTTTCTGTTGAGTCTGATAGCCAGGTTGTAGGCATTCAAGGCACTCAAGTAGTTTCCAGCTGCAAAATATTTGCTTGAGGAAAGATTTTTTTTCAATATTTAGTCATTTCATATACCACAAGTCTGTAATTAGTTAGCAATGGTGATTAGAGCAGACTTTACATACTTGCCTTTCTCTTTCAACCAGTCGGGATTCCTTTCCTCCTCTCGTAAGTCCTTGAGCTCTTCAATATCTGCATTGACGGCACGCCTGGCCTCGGCTTGTTTTTTTAGCCACTGTGGTGAGTAGAGAAGTACATGCGGTGAGTGCAATTCCCAATTCTTCATTTAGTGTGGTTGCAGTTGGACAGTTTTGAGTCTGGACTAAAATGTTACCTCTTCTTCCTCCTCTACTCGCGATTCTCTGAGGGCCGTGGGGAAAACTCGAGGGGTAAATGAGACCTGAATGTTTCCTCGAACTCTTGGAGCAGGAACATCCACTTGTTTTTTCTTTTTCTCTCCTTCGCTGATACATTCCTCTAAATGCAAGGGTAAAATGAGTTAACTACGGTTAACCAGTGTGTACAGTGCTCGGTATAAAAAAAAAAAAAAAAATCACACTCCAACATGTGTTTGGTAGATAACTGGGAGAGGTAGCTTTAGAATCAATATTTGTATACATTCTTACATTACTATTTTAATACATTCTGTACTACTAATACAAAATGCTTGTAAGTCATATACTGTAATCCGTTCAAACTTTGACTGACCCCAAACATAACAGTGAAAAATCACAGATGCAAGTTCCAACAGTACTGATCGGCACAGTTTGTTGTGTGCTGTCACGCGGCAAAATCAACTTGTCACACATGAATCAATTTAATTCATGAATACAGCGATTCCTTGCTATATTGTGATTCAAGTTCTGCGGCTTCATCGCATTAAAAAAACAAACAAACAAAATGTCAACCGTGGCATGTTCACTGGAAATTCGTTAAAAATGTGACTTTTCAAAGGGGAAGCTACTGATTGTTTGGCTCTGTACAAAAGCACGTGACACCTGCACATTACTCACCAAATATGACATTTCTTCTGCGTGTTCCACCACAGTTGCGTTTCACGGATTTTACTTGACTGAAATGATTGGCCTGGGTTTGGGATTTAAATTGTGTTTCTTCCTCAGCTTTCTTGGTCTCTTTCAGCTGCCATGCTTCGAGCTCAGCCGTGGTTCGCTTTCGTTCATCGTCCTTCATTTTCTGAATTCTTTCTCGTTCTTCACTTTCAATCTATCGCCGGATAAATACAGGACTGTGAAAAGACTTAGACCTGTTCAGACTTTGTTTTATTTAAGTCAGTTATTCAGTAGCAGCTGTTACTGTTTACAATGAGGCAAAAAAAGGTCACAAATCCACAGTTCTTCAGATGCGTTTTGGTTTGCTATAAAGTATGGCATCCTAATTTCTTTTTCCTGTCTTGTTTTTTGTGTGTAAAATATCAATGCAGGTTAGGGAGTGGAGTCAACCTGCAATTTTGTTACTTTTTGAGGTGGCGCAGAATGTAAAACTTTGAATCTGTGCCCTTGGTGCTCAGAAGGAAAAATATTCATGGTTTAGGTCAACAATCCAAATATGTTTTTTGGTTTCGCTGGTTGTCATAAAAGCAAGCTTAAAAAAGCTGGAGATATTTATTTGCAGACATCATGCACACAGCTATACTCGGGGTTGAGACGTGACAGACAGCCGTGTGAATCTGTGTCATTTTCTTGGTGAGTTTGAGACGAAGGAGAGTATATTTCACAAATTTCCAGATTCATGACCAATGGATTGAAGGACCTTTCGTCAGTACTGACTCTGGGAAATTGTGAGATTTACTCAGGTTTGTCGTAATCTCATCATGAAAATGACTCGCATTGAATGAGAGTTGAATGGAAGGAGGTGGCTCCTATTGTCTGGGATAGTATTTTCCCACCTTTCATAAACTTGATTTAAAGGGGCCTTATCATGAAAATTCAACTTTTTGGAGCTTTTAACCATGTTACAATTTGATTTCTCAACCCAAAATGTTTTTTGTTTCCTTCACTGATGCATTTCTAAGCATTCCTTGCTGATTCTGCGCTCTCACACCATCCCCCTCCCGAGCAGAAAAGCACGACTTGAAAAAAAAAACACATGACTACAGAAAAAAATGGTACCTCCCTTTCACGGTTGATTTTGTATCTAACTGTGTGAATGTGTGAAACTGCAACAGCTCAACAGCCCTTAAATTATGACTTAACTCTGCTACGGAGGTAGTGGAAAAGGGATTTTAGTTGATAGCATGGGCAAGGCAGAGTACATTTTGGTGAGATCTGGATGAAGGTTCATATCATGTTCCCCTACTATTGATGGTGGATCGGAAGGCTTGAGTATTGGGCTGTGAATATTATCAAAAATATTGAAAGCCCCTCCTCAAAAAAGTGAAAATATGGTATGTATTACACTGATTATTATATTGCACTGGAGACAGAAAATGTTTTTAGACAACCAAAGTGTTTCTTACATTCATCATTGTCTTCAGAGCATATTTCTTCTCATTATGTCTTTTCTCCGACCTGTTTTTGGCCTCTGCTGCAAGCTTTTCCTGCATTTTGGACAAAGCTCTCTCTCTGATTTCTCTTTTTGTTTCTTTATCGTCTGAAAGAGACCAGACACAGAAAATACATCAAATCAAATGTTTTCAGCCTATATTCGTATTAGAGGATTTGCGGTAACATTTAAGAGTTTCTCCTAAAATAGGGGCCTTCCACCGCAGATCACCCAGAAAATTTGGATTTTGAAACTTCACCACTTCTAACTTTAGTGGCATTTTGAACTATATTTTGACCTTGAACTCAACAACAAGGGACACACTCAATCACAGAGTCACAGATACAAAAAATGTTTCCCTAGATGTCAACTACAACGTACAACATACTGGAACCTTTCTTTTTCATATTGCAGAGTATAAAACGTAATTTTCAACTCCCTAATTAATCCTTGGTAAAATAATTTGCATACTAAGGCAACATGCTTGCACTTGAATTGAGTTATCTCATGAATAACTCTTTGAAATCTGGCTGCTTCATCATTTAGGACACTTTTTCCTCAGTTACTCATTACTGTTACAATGTTTTCATTACATTTCTCAGGAAAACACAGTATAAGCATAGGCTATGGGTGGAAATAAGGCTATGCAGATCACATCCTTTTTACCAGAATAGAATATAATAGAATAGGAAAGAATGCCTTATTGTCATTGTATAGCAGGTATAAAACATCATTGGGAATGGTAATTCCATTGGTGCATCTTAAGATTCAATATTCAAGAGTTTTGTTGTCATATGCATAGTAACACTACACAATGAAATTCTTATTCTGTTCACTTACCCAAGCAGACTAACATTCCACACAACAGAGCAAATAATAAAGTAGGCAATCAAAAAAAAGTAATAGGGCAATGCAATGGAGTCTCATTTTGAACATATTATGGAGTAGATGGAGTGGAAGAAACTATGTACGTATGAGAATGATAGTGCAAAATATATATATTTTTAAGTTATTGAATTTGATAAAATAGCATGTGCACCCTTGTCAAATGAATGATATGATGTAAAAAAAAAAAAAAAAAATACAACCGTGAGAGTTATTTTTACAGGCCACATGAGTGGAAAATAAGCCCCGCTGTTCTAGCGTCTTCCAAGCGCATCAACTGGAGTCTCGAAGTGTGATCCAGATACGCCCCATGTTGTCAGATCTGCTCTGATAAAGGAAGGCTCACAACGGGCTTAAAGTTCATGCACTCTTACGGGCCAGCCGAGACCTTCGACAGGCCATCATGTCATGACTGTTGTTGGGATCCCAGATTCAGATGTGCGCTGTGATAAGCACTCCTCTCTTAAAATCAATCTTCAACAAGAAAATACAGCCTCCTCCTCATAAAAATCATGCTCAGGCTTTCTAATCACTGTTTAAACAGGCCTTATGGGACCAGGGACTACACAGGAGTTCAACGCAATGGTTTTCATAAAATTTGGGCCAGTTGTGAAATTTTTGCCAAGTTTGGTTTGTGGTTTTTGTTTTCCTGTTGTGAGTTTATGCGCTTGGACACTGCATAGATCGATGTATGGCAGGACAAACCGATTGGATGTTTTTGACATTAAGAAATTAAGAAATCAATATCAATTTGAATGAAAATGAAAAAAACAAACTCTTTTTCTGTTGTAGTTGTCAACAACGACTGCATTTTTTTGTATTTGTCGTTGAGTTTGGGCGTGTCCCTTATTGTGAATTTCATGGTCAAATTATATGTCATTTAAAACAAATGCAAATATGATGCAAAAATAAATGTCAATTTGGGTTCCTGATGATTTCAAGAAATATGTTTTGAAATGGGACCGTTAGTGAAAGTAGAAAATCGGCGTCCATGCCCATTTTGTGCAAAATTCAAACTGCATTATCTTGAAAAACATGAATCCAATCTTTTCTCCACCCGTACTAGCCTGCCTGCACACGCTTCTTCACTTCTTTTCCACACTGTCCATTGCATGAAAAACATGAATCCAATATAAAGGTGACACAATTTCCCGCTCAATGTTCTTTGCCTTTCAGGCGGGTTTCTCCTGTCCGCCACGAGGTGGTGAATTCAACGGCGACACACCTGACAGCAATTTGTCATCGGGTTTTTTAAGTGCGGTCAGAGCAGGAGAACGATGCCGGGTTATTCCTTCGCCACTCCCGGAGAAGTTCCTGTGAAGATCCCAGCTGTCTAATCCCGAGTTGATCCCTTTCGAGTGAATTTTAATTGGTACTTTGTCTTTTTACCTTTTCCCTGCATATGACCATTTTTGTTGTTACTTTGTTTTCTAGTTGTTCTTCTTCTGACTTTGCTCCCTTGTTGCCTTGCATATGTTGGACTGAAGACTCTTGACCCTTTTTGTCTCACTTTGATTTTCACTGTGATTTTGGCTGTACTTTAGCATTTTTTGATTTTTTTTTTTGTTCCACGCTTGATGTGCGCCTTTTGTTTAATAATCCTTTTGCTACTGAACTCTAGTCAACTGTCTGTTTGGGGTCCTTATTCCTCTTGTGTCCCGTGGTTATTTGTGATAAATGGGAAAAAAAAAAATCTCTATTTTCAAAATAAAATTCAATGTAAATGCCACACTTACTATCATGAAAATATTAGCGAGCCAAAAAATCTAATTTATACACTGTATAATTTTTAGTTGTTGGAGGTAATACACTTCACATTGGAGCCTGATGTGGTGATAACAATCTGTTTATCACCATGTGGTCTTATCGCCATGTGGTCGCCATGTGGTCTTGCCCTTCTCTTCTAATTGAGGGCCACATAAATAAATTTGACTTGACTTCAACCATCGTTCTTATTTTTACTTCATCCAATTTTGCTAAAAAATATTTAAAAACATTAAATATATACAATAAGTCATTCTCGCGAATGTACTAAATGTTGACTTAATCCTAATGCTGTTGGATGGCAAATAACTGCATTGCATAACTTCATAGAGAGAGAGAGAGAGAGAGAGAGAGAGAGAGAGAGAGAGAGAGAGAGAGAGAGAGAGACAGAGAGACAGAGAGGGAGACAAACAGACAGACAGAGACAGACAGACAGACAGACAGACAGACAGACAGACAGACAGACAGACAGACAGACGCGCGCGCGGCCTTACATGTACTGGATGACAAATGGTCCCACAGTTTGCTGGTCCTTTTTGACAAGCTGATGATTGCGACCCCGTTTCCAATTTTTGCTGAGCTTTGCTCATCATCAACAAGCTCAAAAGGAAATACTTCCAACAGGAACGGAGGAAAATGAACCTATCGAAAATGAATCACATATCTGATATGAGTACGTTTGTGACAATATCTATCAGTTAGCAGGAGGGAGTATTTCTTATTCTTTATTCTCAGCCAGTAAATTGAATAGTTTAAATCCTCTAAAGTATGTATTGTGTAACACTGGATGATGTGTTAGTTTTGGTTACTATTACCTTCAGGTACTCGTCTGACGACACAATGTCCACTTTCTTGGCTCCTTTCAGAGGCACGCTAATGAAAACCATCGACTCGGTCTGCGTCCACGAATGGTCTGTTACGAGCAGGGGCATCTTGTTCGGCAATCTTCAAAGTAGGCTACAGTTCAGTGCAAAGACCGATTGAACACAAACGCTCTCATTTCCACCGAAAGACCAACCTTGTTACCTTGCACTTTTAACACGACGCCCTTTCCTACAATTTTCAGTAAGTTTGTTGATTTGGGTATATACCCGATTATGTATTCTCAGCTGCTCAATTAAACTCGCGAAATTTATGTTTCAAGACGACTATATCGCTTGTAAAGCGTAAGAGGCAAAAGGCAAACGAACATTGTACAACAGTCTTGTCGCTATGGAAACCATGGTGCCTGCACGTTGCCTTTGAGTATGTCGGAAACTGGAAGTGTCTCACAACGCACGATGACAAGATCAATTCTTACAATGCGTATATTTTACTTTTCAATTTATAAACATTATATATTATTTAATAAATATACATCTAATTAGTGAACAACTCGTATTGTAAACATTTACGAAACCTCTTAGTACCAACCTCATAAAACGAATATGACGAAACGCGAGTAAGCGTAAAGAATCCCCGAAGAGCACGCTATCGTAAATGTTTTTAATGTCTGTGTTTCTCTCCTAAAAGAGAATGCATTTTACGACCTCGGGTAGAAATATATTCTTCTCGCGTGTGAAAACGTTTCCTTTTCCTTTACACTTAAAACAATTAAAATAAAAGTTTTAACGAGTTGCAGTGAGCAGCCAAAATTGTATCCCTACCAATGTGCATTTCATAATGCAGTGAATTTTTTTTTTTTTTAATCATTTGAAATCCTCATAAAAATGTGGCATTTATGCAGCTACTTCACACCTCGTGTAAAGTTGTTGGAGCTTACGTAATGAACCTTTGCATCCAGCTTATATCAGCAGACTCCATAACCGTTTCCAGTTATCCATTCTAGCCAGTTCAATTATCGTTTTATACTGCACTCCAAGGTTAGGTTGTGCATTAAAATCATTTTTCATAAATGCTTCACAACCCTGTTGTTAGTGTGGTCAGCTGGAGATAAATCTACAAAAACTGCTGATCTGTTGTTGAACATCACCATTGTTTGTGAGAATTGAAGTCAATGATTCACTCCCACTTGGTTGTATCTTTTATTGTCACACTGGAACAAAAGGTGATATCTGCTGTGCTTTACTGATTGCGGGGCATTATACTAAAGATAATAAATGGTTATCAACTCCATCATAGTGCACCTTTCCGGCGGGTTTATGGACACAAAAGCCATTCAATCATATCCTTTGAGAGACTGGAGATAATGCTCACTCTGTCATTTTTGTCTATCAGTGTTCCCGGCAAGTTTTCAGGTAGAATATTAAGCATTTCAAAATACCTAATCAGCACCTATATGTGAAAGCCATATCCCCCAAACTAAATAGACTTAATCTGAGATTTGTTTTCAAAGAGAAGTAGTTTGCATCAAACTGTCTAGATCAGGGGTCTCAAACTCAATTTACCTGGGGGCAGCTAGAGCTAGGGTCTGGGTGAGGCTGGCCCGCATCAGGTTTTTCACAAGAAATGCTCGGCTATCAAATATCTTTTTTTTTTTTATCTTAAATATCTATCCACATATGGGTGGGGAAAGAAATCTAATCATTCAGATTCAAACGTGTGTATTGACAGTTCTTTAACCTTTAACTTTCTGACTGGAACTTTGAACATAAACTGTTCTGAACAGTTCTCTTGCCTACGTCTTGCCGCAGCTAGATACCTGACAGTGCTTCCTCCCTCATAGCCGAGCCACATTTGGCTTGAGGGAGGAAGCAGTTGAGACCCTCAGTAGACTTTGAAAATGCTAATCAATAAGTCTGGTCCTGCACTTGGACTTACTGAAGTTCAAGGTGGAGAAGACCTTTTCACACAGGTATGTGCACTCTAAAAGGCACATGGTCCGCTTGAACATTCAAGGTATCTCAGGCATGTTTGGAGTCAATTCCCTCACAAATTTCCCAAGCTTTTCCACTCACCTCCCTGAACTTTGCTTTGAGGTCAGAGTTGCACTGCAGGTCAATGAGCTTCATTTTAGGAGCAAGAGGGGCATCTTGCACATCAAAGGAGAAGGTATCTGCAAACATTTGAAATGTGGTTCTTTGTGTCTTGAAGTTTGCAAGTTCCTCCTGTAGCTTCAAAATGGCATCAGCATACTTTTCAATTTCCATCACTCAATGGTGTGCATGCATCCACAAGTGTCTTCCATGCTTGGAAATGGCAAAGGTGTATTGAGTGAGCTGAGCTTTCCATAACACACATTGCTAGCACACATTGACTCACATTGTCATAAGCAGCAATGACAAGTTGCCCCTAACGTTGTAACCTCTTGTTTAGTCAACTAAGCTCATGCATCAACAAGAAAAGCTAAGTCCGTGAGCAATTTAATAGCACATAGTACTGTAACAGCCATCCCAGCCTACTACATGTTTTCCCTGCTGAGCCGCCAACATACCTCACTGAAGTAGAGCCCAGCCCATCTCCTTGTTATACTGTATATCCATTTCCTCTGAAAAAAAAAAAAAAAAAAAAAAAAGCACAGAACTTTCAGTGTTCTAAGCCCCTGGACCTATGTGGTTGATATATAATAATGATTTTTCCTCCCATTGCCATACACTTCCTTTCACTGATGAATTTATGTTTTTGTAATGTGAATACCCACACAATTTCCACTTTTTCCCTTCTATCCTCTACATTATTTGGCCTATTCAAACTGTTTCAACCATGTAATACGGTATTCACATTTCTTCACAGATTTAACCCATTCAAACATTCAACATCATTCCACCATTCAACGCCTTTCCCTTCAGCGCTTAAGCCTTCATGCGCAATTTCTTCAGCAATTGCACATTTTCTAGTTATCTACAAAAAATGATAGACATACCTAAAAGTGCATCCTTTTTAACATTATCAAAGGAAAAAGCAATACAAATCAGCTTTTGATTAGGTTTCCTTTTTTTTTTTTTTACAGCGTTTATACAGGTTATAAGTTAGTCTGAAATCCTAGGTGCCTGAAATAAATATAAATGATGACAATTCATATGTCATTGCAGTTACACTTCAGGACTTGGGCTATGCTTTGACAGCTTTGAGTCTATCTACAATGAATTTCATAGTGGATGTTAATGTTTTAGATCAGTGGTTGTCAAATGGGGGTACGGGTACTTGAAGGAACTCCAGGGGGTATTCGAGGTTTTGAATAAAACCAACCAGTGGTGGACTGTCAGGGCCAGCAAGGCCTTCTCTTTTGGCCTAATGTAACCTGAAATTATCATAACTATAATAAACTATAATAATTATAATAACTATAATAAAAGTCAATTCCATTATATAGTTATTTTTACTAAATAAAAATATACTTTATATATAATATTATTCTCCATATTCAATTCTTTTCGTGTCATATTATAACCATATGGTTACGCTCCTCCAAGTGCTGCTGTTTTAGTGTAGAGTTTGTAGCCAACTAGAATTCAGCTAATGTGTGTCCCCAGGCAGACTTGGGAATCGCTCGGGCATTCGCTTGAACAAGTAGAAGGCTTCTGTGCAGTGTGCAATGACATGTTGTGTACGGGCCCATATTTTTGTCAGACAGCTGCAATAGCCAATCGACCCATAAAAACGCCTTCAGGAAACCTCACGTTGAACGTGACGTAAGTGGACGCTCACTGCAGGAAGTCAGTGCTATATTGATCCTCCATGTTTAACGGTGGAAGTAGTTAAATAAAGAAAAAAAAACATCTTGCTCAACCAGCTAACGTTAGCGTTAGCTTACATTGAAGCCTAACTTGCGGATTCTTTTTTTTTTTTTAACCCACAATGGCTGAAGAAGAGCAAAACTGAAATTGGACCGAGGCGACTTTCAGCATTGGCGTCCATGTCAATACAAAATGATTAATTATTGGAAATGAAACACGAAGTCAAACTATACAAGCAAGTCATGAAAATCTTTTTGAGGAAAAAAAGAATGCTTTTTGTACTGAAATAACTTGGTGACAGCCGTTTTGGGTGAGTTAATATTTTTTTGTCATTTGATGTCAATTGTCATGTTTGGTTGGCTTTTGTTGTTATGTATATATGGGTTTTGTTCATGTCGGTGCTCCACTCGCGTCTGCCTTTCTTGTCTGCGTTCTCGTTAGTTTGATTTGGTCCACCTGTCTGGTGACACTTAGTCCATCCAGTTTTCCTCCCAACTCAAGTCAACATGCCCCTGCAGACGTGACACTTATAATAAATTGCCGTTTGTAATTTAGCGTACAATCTTGTTAAAGCTTGCCTGCTCTTGGGGGACTTCAATGCACTTTGTGGACAAATAATTTAAATTATTACAACTTAATCTAAGTTTTGGCACGTATAATGATAAGCTTTAATTGCTAATGCGGGTTTATTGTTGTTTATATGCTCTGAAAAAAAGCCTGTACACGTGTGCATGAGGGGTCCATTCACAGTAGGCCTAAGTGTGAAATGCACGGACTGTCAATGAAACCAACAAACATGCAAAACTCCTTTTCAAATGTAATTATTGAATTAATTAAACAGAAAATATTAGATCATAATATTTTTTTATGTTGAGTCAGTGATTTCATTTCATGATTTGAAAAACCCAGATTCTCCCCCATACTAGAATGCTTTGACTCAGCCTGTCACTTGCCACCTCGCGTTACCTGTCAAGTTAATGATTTATTTTTGTGAACAGATCTCTACAACAATCCCAAAAGATGACACTAAGTTGAAAATTCTTCTGTGTATAGATTCTTCTACAGTGATCCCTCGCTATGCACTGTTAATGGGGACCGAAATCCCCCCACGATACTTTATATTGATTTTTTTTTGTTTGTGGACCAATACAAATGAAGTTTGAAAGTTTAATAAATTTAAGTTTTATACATTTTAAATTTAGAAAATTATTTTCACATGTATAGCACAAAATGGGACACCCATTGCATGTTTGAAGTCTTTTTTTTTTTTTTTAACCAAAAATGCTCTTTACTGGTTAAGGGATACTTGGCTGAAAACATATTTCACAGGGCAAATGACAATCACTGTTCTAAATTATTGTTTTACAAAGTGCTTATTTTACAATTGGTATAATTCAAAGTAATTTGAAAACAAATAAACAAAGCCTTTTTATGTCTCACGTAAGCTTCATATATGATTCCGTTCCTCCCGTGTAAAGAAAAAAAAAGGTGACTGGACTGTGAGTTTTCTGAACAGGCATGGTGAGTCAAGTGACAAATGGTAAGTCACTGAGATGTCATAACTTTTCAAATTTAATATGATGCCATTTGCTTTATTGTGTCAAACTGTCCATCTGACAGACTGACTGTCTTATGAATGGGCCGAAGTGTAATGACCCCTGAAAATGCTCCTTTTTAAGCATCACAAGCTGTTGTATGACATTACAATTGCATTGGTTTTGCAACCGGGATGTAGTAACGGGTATTGCAAATACAACCCGAGTGGGTTGAGCTAACTGTCTCTTGAATGCATCACCTGCTCCATGAGCAAAAAGGGAGGAGGAGTGCTGTTCAGGGCCACGTATAAAAGTTGACCTTTTCTCTTTTGCGTGCACTGTTTCAGAGTGGGGTTCACCTTCAGGCAGAGAAATGGGGAAAGGGTTCTTTATTAGTAAAGGCGTTGGGGTAGTTTGTGTTATTTTTGGAGCTGGGGCTGTGGCAACAATAATAGCTCTAAGTGTTGTGTATTCGCAAGAAAAGGCAAAGAATGAAAATCAAGTGTCCCCAACAAATGGAGCAAGTACATCTATGCCCCCTGCCACGACAACGGCCGTGTCCAACAATCCTTGGGACAAATACCGACTTCCCAAGAGCCTGGTACCAGAAGTCTACAACATCTCACTGTGGCCTCGGCTTACTCTAGACAAGGAGACAGGACTCTACATTTTTACAGGTAAAAGTTTTTATTTGACAAATCTTCTCAAGACTACGCATCGAGTAAATAGCTCATTTTTAGGAAGCTCTACTATTTTTTGTTTTATCACCCAACTACTCCTCAATGCTGTGATGTGCAATGATTTACATTTTGCCACAGAGAATATAGCTTAGTCAAATGTTAAATGAAATGACCTCTTTCAGTGCCATGAATGAGAATTTTCGTCATGTTAAATCCATAGATTGCGTGCCAGTGACAAGAATTCTTACCACCTCAGTTTTTCTTTTTTAAATGACACTTGTGGCCCGTGCTCCCCTTAATATTATGCCAATCGAGCACTGTTGTAATGTAGTAATATACAAATGCAAACTGTTATTTTGCCATCAAAAACACATTTTCACTGTTTTTGTTCACGTTTCATCAAAGGGAAGGACTGTTGAGATGTTTCAGAAGCTAAGCAAAAATATAGATTTGTGTCAAAGTCACTGTTGTGCACAAAGCACATCTTTTCACAAAAAAGTTCATTTTCTCCTTTTGCGTCCAAAATAGCTTGGCCTCACTATTTTCAAACCGTGATTGCTAAAGAACGGAATGAGATAGAATCTTACTTTTATTTCTAGGTAAAGAATGGAATCCAATATTTCCTATGGTACCACCAATGTCTATGTGATCAAATAATCCAATATTCTGTAGGCCTTGAAAAATGTGTCAAAGTGCTAGGGATTGCCTTTTCAGATAAGGCTTGACATTGAAAGAGTTAAAATTATTTTACTGTATTTGCTGAATTCATGCACCTTTTATCTGATTGTGGATGATACTGTTTTTAATTCAAATTCAAGTTTTTGATTCTTTTTAAATAATTTACAAAACTTCCATCATTATTTATATCATTTCCAAACTAACGATCATCACCTTCAAATTTAGAGTTGATTAGACTTTGTTGGAGTATTCTAGAAGCAGCCTTTAGAAATGTGAGCAAAACTCTAGATCTAAATTATATTTCAAATTGGTTGATGACTGCTCTGCCTATTCTTGGTTTATTGTATTATCCAGGTTTTAAATAAGCTTGTAGTAATTGTTGCTGCACAAGGACACCATTTTACACCTTTGTCTATTATCATATTATTTACAATTGATTAGGATACTTATCATTTAGTCACCTTCTTTCCATCAAATCACCCTAAATGTCATTCCAGGTGATTCCAGTGTAGAGTTTATGTGTGTTGAGGAGACAAATCTGATTCTCATCCACTCCAATAAACTGAACCACAGCAATTATGAGAATGACCAGAAGGCAATGCTTACGGCTGTGGATAGTGGAAGCAAAGCTCCATCAATAGTCTCCTCCTGGCTCCAGAGAGAAACTCAGTACCTGGTCTTAACACTGGAAAGTAACCTGGTGAAGGGCCAGCGCTACGTGCTTCAAACAAAATTCACTGGAGAGCTGGCTGATGACCTTGGAGGCTTCTATAGAAGTGAATACATAGAAGATGGAGAGAAAAAGTATGTGTGCATGTTTTCACATACTCTGCTTGAATGCAAAAAAAAAATCATGGCTCTTTGTTAAGCATTCACGTGCGTGAGATAATGATTTGCTTCTTTGTTTTCTTATCTTTATTGCACTTAACATGCTTGATCTTGAAGACGTCCTCGGGGACATATGGGGGCTGGACAACGTTATTATTATTCACAGACCTCGTAGGAGTTTAATGATTCCTCTCGCAAAGTTGATGATTGGTTAATTAGTTGAGGAGGTATTCCACCTTATTCCTGAAATCAGATGGGATATACTAGAACCCAGAACAGGATACATATTATGGAAAATGCACTGGTGAAAACATCATGCCTTTCGTGTTTAGAAAACACACAGAAATGACTAGTCGTTTGATTGATTGATTGATTGAACATGAAATATTGTAATAGTAGAAAGAATATTTAAAAAGTGAAAAACTGTACATGTCATGATTAAGCCACTCACTCAAAAGGATAAAGTAAAAGCAAATACAGTCCTTAACTTTAGACATTATATAGCGCTTTACACGATACGATGCTCAAAGTGCTCCCATTCAACCATTCATACACCAATTGGGGCTGCTACAATAACAAGACATCCATGTGCTTATTGCCTCCCCTTTTTAAATACATTTTTGGCAAGGAATCTCACGTCTGCCCACGGCCTCAGGTTTAAGGCATGGTCCTACTGCATGTGACAATTGGGTTACTTCACCCATATGCAATGCAGCCGTTTGCGCGATCAATCTCCATCATGCCCCGATCTTATCATACCTGCTTCCAAAAGTAATTGACTTCAACACAGCAAGTTGCTTTTTAGTTCTGTTGGTTGATACGATCTTGTTCTTCTCGCAAAGCTTGCCATTTTACATACTCGGATAGATGCCGTTGGGCAAAACACACTATAGCAATCAGGGAAAGAAAATATCAATTTTATTATTTCTTAGATTGTCCGTAACAAGATAATTGAACGAATCGAGAAAATCAACCAGATAGTTCCATAAGCAGGGCACTTAAGCAATTTCAAGCCTTGATAAAAAATGGGTTGATTGTGTCTAGAAAGTGTAAAAACTGTGCCATATACAACCCCAAGTCAACAGTAAGTTCTTCTTGGTCGAAAATGTTGGAAACACAATTACGATTAATTTTATCCAGCACTATATGGATAACCCGGTCACACATTTCTAGACAGCTTTAACCCATCATTATCAATAGTTTTTACTCCTTGTTGGATCAGAATCTTAACTCCTCATATTTAGTCAAGCCCTCCACTGAATGCACTGGGTATAAATAACCCAGCGTTAACTCAGTCCGCTTTAGATCAAGGGATGGGTTAGCTAGTTTGGGTTACTTTCAAAACAGCAGTGTTAAAAGTGTAGTAAGAGTTTTCCAGTGTGCTGTAAATCATAATTTGTGCTCTTATCGTTCAGGATTGTTGCAACAACTCAGATGCAGCCAACAGATGCCAGGAAGGCCTTCCCTTGTTTTGATGAGCCTGCTATGAAAGCTGTTTTCCACATCACCTTGATACACGACCGTGGCACTGTGGCTCTCTCCAATGGCGAACAAAAAGGTTATCAGTCATCATTCAGACAGATTGTCGTTATATTGATTTCTGTTTCATTTTTGTGCCAATTTGGTAATATCCATCATGTTTTCTGCAGAAACAAGTGAAGTCGTTATTGATGATAAGCCTGTACAGAAGACAGTTTTTGAACCAACCGAGAAAATGTCCACCTATCTTTTGGCGTTTATCGTCAGTGACTTTGGGCATATTAACAATACAATTGATAAAGTCAAGGTAATGTAATTTTTATTTCAGCAATAAAGACACTGTATGACTGTACCATTTACAGTTGCTGTTGAGTTCACTAATGTATAGTAACTCAAATTTCAATAAGCATTTTTGCAATGTATGCTGTGTGTAACAACGCCAAATGTTAAATGTGAACAAAATATGAAACCTTTTGAGATACAGTGCAGTCCGATGTGTTTTTTGACGAACCATTTGTAAACAGTTTACTCAATGTGAAATGATAGAAATAGAAATAATATGTTTTAGAGTATTGATTTAGTATTCTTCTTTATTGTACAAGGGAACAAATACATTACATTGAACCATGTTAGCATTCAAAATAGTTTATGCTCAGTATTGGGGCTCATCTTTCAGAGTTTCACTGACAAAATGTAAAAAATATAATAATAATAAAATAAACACAATAACACAATTTCTTCTAATATCACAGTATTGAGGCTAGCACAGCCCTGGCCAACACACCGCACGAGTAGGTTAAGAAAGAGTCACTAGTTTTTCCTCATTAAAAATCAGTACACTACAATTTTGATGAAAATGAATTATTCAACAAGTTTTCACTGGCAACTCGTTACACACAAAACAAAAATGTAATCATCAATAATAATGCTGACCAGTGGTTGTGTTATTTCTTTAGCTATTGCCAAATACTATCTTGGATGACAGTTCAACTTAGCGAAACAAGTCACTCACCACCTTTTTTGCTCAGTCCCCATATTGTAAAATATGTATCCCCAGTCCCAATCTGAGTTGAAATGTGTCTCTTCTGATTTTGGCTTGGTAAACAGTAAAAATATTTCGATGAACCATCTGGCAATGTGGTCAGGCTTAGTCATTGTTCTATGGTGCACTGACAGTATGTCATTGGATATTTGACACAGCCTATTGTGTCTATTTACAGGGTTAGCCGCTAGCATGACAAAGACATACTACGTCCAAAAATTGTACATTATCCTCTTAGACATATATACTGTATAATCAAACTTTAAATGTTAACGTTAAAAGACAACTGATGTAATTCAACTTCGTTTGAGTATACTGTACTGTACCTGGCGGATTTTAATTAATGAGGTGTGTTTATGTGTGGATTACCTTCTGTGTTTTGTTGTTTCAGATTCGTATTTTTGCTCGCAAGTCTGCTATTGACGCTCGCCAAGGAGAGTATGCTCTTAGCAAAACTGGACCAATCCTGAAGTTTTTTGAGCGGTATTACAATTCCACATACCCTCTGCCCAAGTCAGGTAAGTCAAATCCACTGCTTTTACCTTGAAAAAAAAGTTCTCAGAATGATTTTAAAGTGGTAATTAAGTTAAGAAACATGTACTATGCACTCCAGCTTGTCTAATACATGGCACTGATCAATTCAGTTCAATTCAATTCATCCATCCATCCATCCATCCATCCATCCATTTTCTATAGCCGCTTATCCTCACAAGGGTTGCAGGCTTGGGTCCCAGCTGACAGGCGGCAGAATACTTTTGTCAACCATGTGCAAGTGATTTATGAATTCAAATCCTATTTTAAAAGCAAAATAACACAAACTCATTCAATACCAAATGCTAAACATTGATTTTTACTTTAGGCCTGTACACTGAATGTGTTGAGCAAGATTGTGAATCGTGTGTGTTTCTCTTCATGAAACCATGACTGAAACGCAGCACAAACTTTAATCTCCTAGCCTGTGTTTGAACTTCCATGCTCCCAAATATGTGGCAGTTTACAAATATTTTCAGAAATCTTGAAGACTTAACTACAACAGATCAGGTTAGATGATGCTTACAACAATGCATGGAAAATGATGGTCGAAATCCAGTGTTCCGTTGCGTTTAGGCTGTCGTTTTTAAAACAATCCGTTATGGACAGGTAGACACTACCGATAGACTCTGGCTATAACTACTCATTCTTTGCTAATGTGAGTGAATATACCTACTCATTATTTATTATCTTCTATACGAATGAATTTTTGGAGCCCAACAAAATTAGCCTATTCCAACCGGCTCATAATCACGATTAGTATTCACATGCTAGCTATTCAAATTCATGGTCAACAAACACCAACTAGTACAGTGGACCCCCGGGTTACGACGTCCCTAGCTTACGTTTTTTTCACGTTACGAAGTGGAATACCAAGTTTTTTTCGTCCCCTCATTACTGCATTTTTACACACGCAAGGGTTAAAGTCGCTTACAGATGAGGCTTCAACAATATTACTTGAGTAAATTTGCTAGTGTAGCTGCCTGCTATGATGTTGATAACTTCTAGTTGCCCTTCTTGATGTGCAGACTGGGCACTTTTTATGCTTGACTGCCTAAATCCAAGCCAGTACAGAGTACACAGTAGATTGCTTGCAGTGACATGTAACATTCTTGGATAATATAGCCTTCATTCTTCTTGAATGGTTTACAGCTTTCTTTCCTTTTTATAGTGGAGCTCCATGTTCTAATTTTGTCTTTGAAGCACACAAATAGCATCAGCCACTTAGCCACTCGGTGGTGCGCCAAGACAACAAATGGAGCCAGTCTTCGCATTCAGGTGTTTTCCTTGCGGCAACAGTTGATGTACTGGTGTGATGTGCCAGGTGCACTTTGAGAAAAATGAATATTACTTTATCATAGTCTCAATTTTTAAGTTGGAAAAACTATTTGAAACTTCTGACATAGGGCTGCCTCTCTCCCTTTACATCATTGCAACATCTGCGAGAAAGGCCCGTGTAGAAAACTGTGGTGCAATCATGGTTCCAGTGGCGCTTTGAGTCAACCTGTTTTTAAAAGTGGACTTGCTTGACTTTTTTTCACAGCTCGAGTCAGCACTGTATGCCTGACCAGATTTTTATCAGCTCGTCAACAGGGACTATTTTATCTTTTTGTGTTTGTCTTTCATGACTCGATTGGGAACTACATCATAACCGGGCATAAATTGGAACGTTGAACAGATGCAGCAGTCATTCAGAGGCTGTCTTTTGCAAACATGAGCAGCTGTTGTACTTTCCCTGAATACAGATCAGATAGCCCTGCCAGACTTCAATGCTGGAGCCATGGAAAACTGGGGTCTAATCACTTACAGGGAGACGGCGCTTCTCTATGATGAAGACTTCTCCTCCAATGGCAACAAGGAGAGGATTGCTGCCATAATCAGTCATGAACTGGCTCATATGGTTAGTTTATTTACACTCCACCCGGAAAGTATTTGCAGCGCTTCACTTATTTCATGTTTTGTCATTTTACGGCCTCATTCCAAATTGCATTGAATTACCGTAATTCTACGCACAATACCTCATTATACCATGTCACATGAAAAATGTATGTTTGACATTGTTTTATTTATTGAAAATTGAAAACGAAGAAATCACATTTACATACAAGTATCATATTTCTCTGAGTACTAGTTAAGTTTTTTTTCTCCTCATTTTGCTTTTTCTCATTCTCAGCTCCCATATTGGGGGGGTCGACTTATAACCGCATAACTCAAAACGGACCGATTTTTTTCCACATATCTGTGATTGAATAACATTAATTTGTATGTGAAATTCGCAATATCGTCATGCACAAGGCTTAAAATGATTAGATATAGGCCTAACTTTAATTTGATATAGTATGCATCCATTTTAGAGTGTTTGTACAAAACTTTGCAAAAAGGCACTTTCTTTAAGCGCCGCCTAATTGCCTCTGATGTCGAAAACGTGGCTCATTTTTTCGACTGACTTTGACACATTATGAAAAGAAAAACACGGCTTGACTTATTTCCTTTAGCCCACGGACATGTGCTTGAATATCCGTGATGTCGGCAGGTGGGAGGAGAAACAGCTAAGGGCGACCTTCTACGTTGTGGTCACATGACAGTTGACACTTGGGTAAAGAAAGCTTTGATCGACATGTTATTTTCCAAGACCTCAATTTAAAACAAATTGGACACTCTGAAGATGACTAACTGTGGAAGAGTAACAAGGATGTTGGAACGAATGACGAGGATGAAGATGAGGACATCAGGGAGTTAAATGGGAGGAGTTATTTGGCATGTCAGATACTGATGATGACTTTTCAGGCTTTTTGACAATTTCACATTCAGTTGTGTAAAAAACGTATTCCATCTTCTGTGTTTTTAGTGGTTTGGGAACCTGGTCACCCTGAGATGGTGGAATGACTTGTGGCTGAATGAAGGTTTTGCCTCATATGTTGAGTACCTTGGAGCGCATGAAGCCGAACCCGACTGGATGGTGGTGAGGTTTACTTTCCAACTCAGTGCTGGAATCTCAAGTTAGAGATAACGGTTATTGATCAAGCCCATGTTAAAGATACAACTCTTTCTCCCTTTTCTTTCAACAGAAAGATCTTATTGTGCTGAGTGACATGCACAGGGTGTTTGCCATTGATGCTTTGGCCTCCTCTCACCCTTTGTCCTCAAAAGAAGAAGATATCCAGAAACCGGCACAAATCAGTGAGCTGTTTGATGCCATTTCATACAGCAAGGTAAACTCCCACATTGGGAATTTTCACATATTGTTCTGAACTTTTAACATCTCCCCAGCTGAAACAAAACAGCATCTTTTGCATCAATTAAATCTAAATATTTTCTTCTTCTTCAACTTTAGGGAGCATCTGTACTAAGAATGTTGTCAGATTTCCTCTCTGAAGATGTCTTCACAGCAGGCCTCAGGGTAAGGATTTTTTTGCACCAATGAACCACATGAAGACTACTCACGAGATGTAAATTGCATCACTCACACTTGCTGCTTAGATATTTTGGTGCAACTTAGATTGGAGGCAATATTGTGGGCCTGCGGCCCTAATATTTTAAGATGTCATTTTTTAATGCATTTTGAAATGGAACCTAAACTGTGATTACTGTGAAACAATGACTTAAAGCAATCTATAAAAGTGAACTTAATACTGTGAAAAATGTGTGTGTGTGTGTGTGGGTGGTGGGGGGGGGGGGGGGGCATTTTGGCTCAATATTTATTCACTGCTACCCTTTTTTTTTGTCTTCTAGACCTACCTGGCTGAATTTGCATTTGGAAATGCCGTTTATACAGACCTGTGGAAACATCTGCAAATGGCAAGTACCTTCCATGAATTAAATTAAAGGATTAAAAATAATAATAATAATAAAAAAACTTTAGTACTGCTTCTTCAAATCGCGCACTCCTCTCTACTGTGCCCAAGTTAATGACTGTGTGTGCTGTCCACATTAAGAAACAACTGTCTCTCACTATAGAATGTATAGAAGGCCAAAATTGTCAAAATCAATTACATGAAAACAACTTTAAACTTGGGAAAAAGTCATAGTTTTAACATTGTTAAACTTATAATTATGAAAAATATATTCATAATATTGTCAAATTATTTTGCAATTTTAATAGCCACATTACATATTAGGTTTGGATCTGGACCTTCACTGAAAACGCCCCTCTGCCCCCACTGAATGTTTCAGAAACCCTCATTTGGACAAAACCTGACCTTAACCCAAGTACAGACTATATGTAAACGTGTAAATGTAAGCAATGATGTGCAGCGGCAGCACACTGGTTGCAAAGCATGAGCGTGGTTGATCATGGATCAGCACAGCAGATTTATTAGCAGTGCCTAAAACGTGTGACTTCACAGCAGCATGACTTTAAACTACAAGTCAATTGAACGTTGAACAATCGTGTCTCTGCAGGCTGTTGATGATGCCGGCCTCTCTGATCTTCCTGCAACTGTCCACAACATCATGAACACATGGGTTCTGCAGATGGGCTTTCCCGTGGTTACAATCAATGCAACAAACGGAGTTGTAACTCAGAAACATTTTCTCTTGGATCCCGACTCTGAAGTTACAGTTCCATCAGTTTACAAGTACAAACTGTGTTCAGTTTTCATTATTATAGAATGTTCTTACACAAACATATTGTACAGAAATACAGGCAAATCATTTTATTTTTGCAAGTGAATAACTATCATTTGATTGAGCTTATCTGGAAAATTATTTGTAAAACTACATGAAAAAAATGACTAGTAACATATAACTATGTTGAAAATACAATTTTAAAAATCAGTTAAGAACATCTACAATTGGTGTTATTAACTACAACGAATGACAAAATATGATTTTGGTATCGGTCCTACAAATTGGTATCCGTAAAAAAATGTCTTTTGCAGGTATGAGTGGATTATACCCATCAAGTGGATGAAAAACGGAACCCTCCAAAATCAACTATGGTTGTCCAAAGGAACAGGTGATTTGGATGAGTAGTTTCAAACACATTTTCCTCCTGGGCATTACCAGCAGGCTTGTGATTGCAAAACAATACGACGATGGTCATATTATCATGTCATCAAATCCGCTGTAAATTCCTCCTGCATTTGATTGCCAGCAAATTATTAAACAGTCACTATTACCTAAGTAAAAACAAAGGTGAACAAATGTGCATGTACTGTGAACAATAGTACAATTGGCACATTATGCAAATTTATAAATATAAGAAAACATGTTACCGAAATTTTAGATGTCATAGGCTCTACTTTTGAAGACCTTGCACATGTGCCTGGTGTAAAAACCGGTGCATCTGTGCTGCGCCATGTGGGGGAACAGAGACATATGACACAAATGACAGGGTGGATTGGAAGGAAATGTCAGCTATCTTCAATCTCACAATAGTGCAAATGACCATTTTTTTTCTGTCCTCCGAATGAAAATGAAAATATCAAGAGGAAGGAAACTCCACCCATGCACTGCTTTGCCGTAGATTTGCACTGGACACCAAAATGCAGCTCCGTGTCTCATTTAGCCATCAAGTGTGCTGTCCACTTAAAAAAACACAAACACAAAAAAACAAAACAAGGGGATGCCCCCATTTTCAGTCTTCCCCAAAATATGGTGCCATTAAGTAGCTGTAGTTACCTTCATAACAGCAAATACAAAAGCATTAACGTTTGATATGCTTTACCCTGGCCTGATCAACATGGCACATACTTTATATCCATGACCTCCAATGACAACATAGTGAATACAGCAAAGGAGATTTTTTTTTTGTTTCTCGACTTTTAAAACCAGGCCAAGAAACTTTCACCGCCGTTTCTTCTGTAACGCCGCATGGAGCAACCACCGTCAGATCTCTAAAAATGAATACCGGTACATAAATAATAAACCAAGCTATGAGATCTGAGTTGAAGATCAACAAATCACATTACGCTCAGTTACAAAAGCAATGTGTCTATGTTTAACTTTTGTATTAAAATATATTGTCAACTAAATCCAAACATTAGTATACGGCAGACTTCATTACGATTGTTATGATGTGGCTGGTGAATCTATTGTCCCTCTGTGCATGTCTGTCGAGAAAAAGATGCCCACAAAGTGCATTGATCAGCCTTGCACATAAAGTGTACTGTAGCAATGGTGAGTAACCCATTTTTTTTCCCTAGACACAATAGAGTCAATGAAGTTACCAGGATCCAAATGGCTCCTGGCCAATCTCAACGTGGTGGGTTACTACAGAGTTAACTATGATCAAGGCAACTGGGAAAGACTGCTTGAGGTTCTGAACAGAGCTCATGGTGTAAGGCATTTCATGACCTCATTAAACAGTTTCACTACACTGATTCAGTCAAAATAATACAACTTTTATCTTTGTTTTTTTTCAAGACCATACCAGTGATCAACAGAGCTCAGTTAGTGGATGACGCCTTCAACTTGGCAAGGTACACACTTTTTAAGACGACTAAGTACTGTACATACATACAAGCATGCATACATGCCTACATACTGTACATAAGTACATACATACATACATACATGGATAGATCAAATTGAACCACCTTCTCATATACACAACTGATCTGGTCATGTCGCTGTTATATAGTACTAAACTAACTATGATCTTCACGATGCTTTAATCCCAAAAGGGCCGAGCTCATCCCCACGGTTCTGGCTCTCAGAACCACCTTGTATCTGGATCAGGAGAGGGACTACATGCCCTGGGAGTCGGCCCTGAACAACCTGGACTTCTTCTACCTCATGTTTGACCGTAGTGAGGTTTACGGTCCCATGCAGGTAGGGTTTCTTTCTTTGATAAGAAATACAGCCAATGCTTCATTGAGGAAGGGACAACTCTTGATCAATTACTCACTGGTTAGCTGCCTCCGGATAAACATTTTGGAATCAAACTTTGTGGGGAAACCACTGAGTCCAATAAATGCATGCAACACCGGATACCTATGATTTCATAAACTGTAACATTCTCGTGAGTAAATAACTCCTTAGCAAATATTTCCACAAACGCCATTGGGTACGTTCTGAATTTTTATTGAAAGCTTCCCAGTAAAGTAAAGGTTTTGGCAGGAACTACTGAATGTTTAAAAAAAAAATGCATTGCTTAAAGTATGTTTAGTGTATACCAGGGGGCTCCAAACTCAAGGGCCGCTGCCCTGCATGTTATCCAGGTTTCTTTCCCTGACACACCTGATTCAAATGATCAGGATCATCATCAGGCTTCTGCTGAGCTTGCTGATGACTTGATCATTTGAATCAGGTATGTTGGGGAAAGAAACCTGGAAAACATGCAGGACAGCGGCCCTCGTGGACCGAGTTTAGTGACACCTGGTGTTTACTATATGTACATCTTATTGCTACATCCGACATGGTCCTCAACCCGCTCAAATTCATTCTTTTTTGTTTCAGGAATATTTAAAAAAACAGATCATGCCGCTGTTTGACTATTATAAGATCATGACTGTAAACTGGACAAACATACCTGATGGACACTTGGACCAGTGAGTAAAGACCAAAACCTTTTTTTTTTTTTTTTGCCCAGGTCTAATTATTTTTGTAGTACTGTAATTCCCTATATATAGGATGCACCTAGTTATAGGACGCACCCTTAATTTTAGGATAAGATTCTGGTATTTTCTATGTTACCATGTATAGGACGCAACAACAATTTGGCGACTATGTAACACTCATAGCAAAATAGAATAAATCTCGTCGTTGTAATTTCATATTTTTTTGTGTTCATATCTGTCAGTTATATATTTGTTGCGAGTATAGTGAAGATTACCTGTGTTGCTTGAGTGAGCAAATGGGAGAAGGAGGGCGGGAGGGAGGGAGCCAATGCCTGAGAGAGAGAGAGAGAGAGAGAGAGAGAGAGAGAGAGAGAGAGAGAGAGAGAGAGAGAGAGAGAGAGAGAGAGAGAGAGAGAGAGAGAGAGAGAGAGAGAGAGAGAGAGAGAGAGAGAGAGAGAGAGAGAGAGAGAGAGAGAGAGAGAGAGAGAGAGAGAGAGAGAGAGAGAGAGAGAGAGAGAGAGAGAGAGAGAGAGAGAGAGAGAAATCCTGCTATCCTGCTTGGTCAACTTCAGACTCCACTCTATGTCGACGTGCAAGAGCCGTTACCTCGTTAGCCCAACCTATTTGCAACCTATTAAGCTAAAAGAATCACTCCCTTCTTAAAGCCTACTCTGTAATACTATTGTTTGTGAACAAGGATGGACTCGGACGTTGTTCCGGTCTGCTCACTTCTTTTATTGAAAATAATTCCGTAACAACCTCAGCTAACACAAGCTGCTAGTTGCAACTCAGGCATTGGCTAATAACAGCTAACTGACTTCCCCTCTGTACTTCATCCAATTGCCATAATTATTGTAAGTAAGAATACAGTACATCCGATATAAAAATGCGCATCTGTATGTCAAACCTGGGCTTATGTGGCAGACAAATGCAATCTTCCTCGTATGTCGTCCAAAAAATAAAATAAATAATAATAATCTGTAAATTATCTTTTATTGGATGCACCCATATTTTTGGCCTTCATTTTTTGGGGGAAAAAAGTAAAACTTATCATTGGGGAATTACGGTAAATCATGGCACCTTTATTATTTAAAGATCCACTAAGCTATTGCTGGCCACACCTGTGAGTCCTGCATAATCAATAAATTCCTGTTTTTAATCATTGTAAATGTCGTTACTCATACTCCCGGCTGCTGAGCATGAGTTTCTGATCTTTTTCCCTGGGCTGTTGTGCCTCCAGCACTTGCAATGGCAACATATTATTTTTGTCCTTTTTCATAACTTTGGATTGTCACGCAGGTACAATCAGGTGAATGCCATCAGTCTGGCTTGCCGGACAGGCCATGGGGAATGCCAAGACCAGACCAAGGCATGGTTCAAGCAATGGATGGATAGCAAAATGAATCCGTAAGTGAACCATAAGATGTCTTTTTTATTTTTATCGTACCCTTATCGCTGTTTCTGATTTCCCGAGACACCATCCGTTTGCAGAATACATCCCAACCTCCGTTCCACTGTATACTGCAATGCCATTGCAGCAGGTGGTGCTAAAGAGTGGGAGTTCGCTTGGTCTCAATTTAAAAATGCTACAATTGCTACTGAAGCTGAAAAGCTCCGAGCTGCTTTGGCCTGCACAAAGCAGCCTTGGCTGCTCAATAGGTACGTACGTTCAGCCAACGTTACGATCATCATACAGTATAAATTATAACATACGTTTGCTTACACAAAGCAAATGAATTTGGTGGGTTCCCCTAAGGTACCTGGAGTACACACTGGATCCCAACATGATTCGAAAGCAGGATGCCACCTCCACCATCGTCTACATTGCCAACAATGTGATCGGGCAGTCTCTGGCTTGGGACTTTGTGAGGGCTCATTGGTCATACATATTCACCCAGTGAGTATAAACGTTTTAATACCTTGTTTGAGGAAATTAGGCTGCCCATCATTTAAGGTTACAGCCAGCGTGATGGTTTAAAGGTGATGAAATAAACTTTACAGCCCAGAGTAAAAGCTTGACATCATCAGTTATGTCAGGTAACTTATTTACATTACATTCCTCAAAGCAATGAAATGGTCTCACAAACTCCGTTCCCACTCATGTGACATGGAAACGGAATGGCAGCTTTATGGCCAAGATCATTATGGGACTTGTTGTAATTCAAACTCTACTGTGCTGACCTGCTGCCAGGTCCAATGCAACATGTTCAAGTTAAAAATCAATCCAGTGTGCTAAACCAGTGCTTTTCAAAGTGGGCTCCGTGGACCCCAGGGGTCTGTGGCCTGACTGTAAGGGGTCCGTGTATTTAAAAAAATGAATTATATATATATATATATATATATATATATATATATATATATATATATATATATATATATATATATATATATATATATATATATATATATATATATATATGCTTTAACATTCAATTGTGAGGTATTCATGACTCTTCAATGCCAGGGGCCTATGTTCACGTTACTTAAGAGTCCAGGCATTAAATCCCATATACTTAAGTATCAATTTAATACTTGTGTATCTGGAAATGAATGTCCCTAATGTACTTATGTATCGATTGTCCGGACTCTTATAAAAACGTGAAAATATGTACCTGGCATTGAATGAGTTATTAGATTTAATCATTTTAAAATTGCCGTTTCGTGTGTACAATTGTTTGCTAATGAGGCAATGAAGCCAGCAAAGCTAAAGCAGCATTTTATTTTCTAATGCTGTATTTGACTAAATAATAGAAATCGACCCGTTTGTTATCAGGAGGCGTGCAAATTTGCAATTTATCTTTTCTAAACTTTAGTATAGCTGAAAAGTAGCAAATATACTTGTCAAATTGAATCTGTTGGTGAATAAAAAAGTCACTTATTAAAGTATTTAAATTTAATAACACTAATACATTTTAAATTTTAGGTTATCATTTTTTTCTTTCCGCACATATTTGCAGTGGGGTCCTTGGAAAATTTACTTCATAAAAGTGGTCCCTGACTCCAAAACGTTTGAGAACCCCTGCTTTAAACACATCATGCTGAAAATTGAAATAGCGCTTCTGAACCCTTCAGAGCTTCAATTAGTATTTTTAGCGTTACTTTATGATTAGATTCAAGTGCCTTAAAATAACATGACAAGTGTCGATTTTTCAAAACTTGATTTTTAGCAATCTCTTTAAATTATAATGCACTTCAGGTCTTTTTCCTCGCCAGTATTATTACTCGGTTTTATTCTATTCACATTCTAATGATGTGTGCAGTGTCCATTCAATGATTCGGTATCTTAAAAAAAAAAAAAAAAAAAAAAAAAAAACTTGAAAGAGATCAATGAATTTAATGGAAAATGTAGGATACACGACTACATTTACTTACAGTTACTTATAATTTTTCAGGAACATTTTTAGGTATAACTCAGACTGTGTGTTGTTGTTTTTTTGTCTAGAACAGACTTAAAAAAAAAAAAAAAGCCATCATTTACAATTTATTTTATCCGGAAACAAAATGATCAGTCTTCAATGCATTTCATACTCCTTTCCCCTTAAAGTGACACTGAGTAAGATTTAGCTACAGACAGCAGGAGAAGGAGTGTTTAATTGATGCAATTACTGTAATGCTACTAAAGTTTACACAGGTGTATGCGAAAAATTACACATATTCTCAGAGAGTATGTGTAGTTTATGGGCATTGCGGTAAGTGCAAAAACAAACATTCCTCCTCCTGCTGTCCATATCAATAACAAGCATGGTGACCGGAGGAATGCCACCCCGCATGTAATATCATTTCATGATAACTACACCTACAATTATATTTCAAACATATTGTTGGTCGTTAAGAACACATTTATTTACAAGTTTTTGAAATTTATAATAATGTATTCATTTCTAAATCTTACACAGCGTCACTTTAATAAGGATAAACATATTACAATTTTGTGGTGTTAATAGTCTATTAGTTTTCATTGCTATTGTGAGCAAAACTAACATAATATTTTCTTTCTTCACTTGCAGGTATGGAGGTGGATCTTTTTCTTTTTCCAACCTCATCAATGGTGTCACCAAACGATTTTCCAGTGAATTTGAGCTTCAACAGGTTTGATTTTCCAGCTCATTCTAACAGTTTTCAGGCATCATTTCTTACTGTAGTTTAGTAACACAAAGTATAGCCACAAACATATCTGTCAACCCTGAGATTATGTTAATATTTTGGTTTGAGTGTCTACTCTTCCTTGGCATGCTGTAATAATAATAAAGTAATAATAATGCTGAGTCACTTGCCGGTTTTTGCGGCGAACGAGCAGTCAGTCCTGTAAATGATAATTATTATCATTAAAATTATAATGCATGTTACTGTGCTCATGATGACCTCATAGGCGTTAGCATTGTTTCGATGAAAAATCTCTGTTTTCTTTGCCATCGCAGCTGAAGCAGTTCAAAGCAGATAACGCCGAGGTCGGTTTCGGCTCCGGTACCCTGGCAGTGGATCAGTCCATCGAGAGAACCATCGCCAACATGAAGTGGATAGCAAAGAACAAGGACAGCGTCCTCAAGTGGTTCAGCGATGAAGCAAAATCTTGATGATGCTCTCACTTGCCCTCAAATGGAGCAAAGTCTATTGTTCAAAACATTATACTTCAAAAATGTCGCTTGTTTCTCCTTGGCAGAGTAGGCACATATCTTTAGTTTATTTCCTTCTTGAAATGATAGTATTTAAGATGTAGTTTGTATTTTATGTCAGTCTAAGGGGAGATTCACAATGTAAAACAAATAAACTTATCATGATAAAATAAATAAGTTAATAATAACAAAAAGAAACTTTTTTAAAAGAACAACTTTGTTATACAATGTATTAGTGACTATTCAGTCAAGGATCATTCCATTTCATGATCTGAGAAGAAAAAAACAGTTGTGTATGCAATACATTCTTTAAAGTTTTTTTCAGTCAAGGATAAAATGATGAGAACAATTTGGAGTGCTGTGCTTTTATCACCAATTTTACAAAATGTGAATCCTTAATTTATTTTTTATTGCCAGTCATCACAAAGGCTCTACTGTTTTTTTTGTCAAAGTTTTTGCCAAGTTTTGTTCAATAAATGTGTCTATATTTACTCATTTTTCCTTTGATTACTTTATCAAACTGAACAGTAGTTACATGCGAAACAAACAAAAAAAACATGGTGGAAATGTAGAATTTGTAGAGATTTTGATTCATAAAGGATGGATTAAACTTTCAAGTCTTACACAACTGCAAATATGGGTTTTGTCATTCAAAACCCTCTGGGTTTTATCACATCCAGCGCCGTCAAAATGTATACTTATGTTAGCTCACAAACCCTCAAGAAGTGGTGATGACACAATGTGTCCTCAAGTTAAAGGCTATAAGGTACAGTATACGCCAGGGGTTCTCAAAGTTTTTGGAGTCGGGGACCCCTTTTAGAAAGCACATTTTCCAAGGACCCCATTGCAAGTGTTTGCGGGGAAAAAAAAAAACATTTAAGCCAAACGTAAAGCCCTTTTTATTCACCAACATTCAATCAGACAACAAGTAAAAATGATTAATTTTAAATTACACTGAAGTTTAGAAAATAAAAATTGCAAATTGCACAACTCCTTATAGCAAACTTTTTAGTCAAAAACAGCATTAGCTTTGCTGGCTTCATCACCTCATTTAGCAAGCAATTCTAAACACAAAACGCATTTTGACAAATTTTAAAATTACATTTTCAAAAATATATTAAACTGGTTCAATTGGTTGCTTTACTGAAGAGTCATGAATACTTGCATAATGTAATAGAATATAAAATGAAATCAACACAAATGTTCTTTTTTTTTGATGAAAAACCCAATGTTCTGTCCTTCCTAAATGTTACAATGCCCTCTTTCTAGGTAGACAAGACAGACTATCAATGCACTATCAACAGCGGCCAGAGGCAGCGCTAAAAACAGGGACTAAGCCGAACAAGGCACAGATCTGTAACTGATAAAAGATCAACTAAATCTGCCGTCAGGCCACGGACCCCCGGGAGTAAAGCGGGCCCCACTTTGAGAACCAGCGGTATAGGCTAAGCGGTCCGTTCACTCGGATGTTATTGATGCCTTTTTAATGTCAGCATTTAAACCACTGCAGTAAATTTTTCTCTGTGAAGTGGGTTTGTCTCAGTGACACTCCAGAGCAGCCAAAGCAGATTGCTAATGCAAATGAAAACATCTTTGACTCAGTCATGTTTGTTCAAAAAAGATTTTATTCTTGCCAAATCCAGCTGATGTCAGAGGAAGCTTTTTCAGCCTGCGTGGGGAAAGGGAACCCACACAGGCATGGGGAGAACATGCAAACTCCACACAGGAAGGCCGCAGCGAGCTGCAATTGAGCTCGGGCCAGCGGGCTGTGAGGCGAACGTGCTAACCACTGGTCCACCATGTCACCCCCTACTTACTCCATTCATAATGAATTACAGATTGTTTATAAAAAGGGAGGACAGTATTCTAATTGTGCTATACCTCACTCCTCCTCTCGCTTCATTCACTTATTAATTTTTGTTCGCTTTAATAGTCAGTTTAGATTTTGAATCTTACAACTTTAAAAGATATTCTTTTGGATTATGGCAACATTTAAAAAGAAAATGTTCATACCTTCTACTTTCTCATAAACTAATGACTGAAACAATTCACGCAGCAGTTTACTTTGGTCTACCTTACGTTGATGATGTCCACAAATTGAGGAAGCACATATTTGCGTTTTGTGAGGCCGTGGGAACATGCAGTGGGCATTGTTAAAGATAACATTGTAAACTATTCTTATTGCTCCCTCGAGTCAGTGGTTATCAGCTATTTATGTCACTCGTCTGTCCTAAAAGGTCATCTGTTGCCTTGCAAACAGTGAAAGGACTGAATTAAGAAGGAACACGGGAGTATACAGTAACTGCAGTGTGCTGACTCTCACTAGTTTTTGTTGTTTTGGATCAGCGACACTGCAAAGTAAGCTTGCTTTGGCTAAAATAGTCTTTTGCTTGAATTTCATTGTGCCTGAGCATTAGTGGAATTATGGGTTTTAGTCATTTCAGCCTGTGATCATTTGTGCTGTTTTTTTAGGCGATGGAGAATAGATGTCGAGTCAGCAAGTTGTGTATGCTGTATGTGCTCTTAGCCCTTGTCTCAATAGCAACTATTGTCACACTGTGGACTATTGCCCTGACAGGAGGAAATGAGGCTGATGATGTTACTGCTCCTTGGAACAGGTATTATTGATATTTACCAGTTTAATGATATGACAAAAGATTTTATTTTTTTATTTTTTATTATGTATCCTGTAGACTACAGGTGTACTCAAGGTCTGTTGGCCCGGGATTTGATGCAAGTCAATCAGTCATCATTCGTCTTTGTTGTTTTTCTAAATTGTCTCACAACTGAGGTTAAAATTGGTTATTATGACTGCTCGTCTTCATTACAATTTTTTTTTTCTCTCTCTACTTGCTCATTTTTTAATGTAAATATCTTGTGAGCTATTCACTTACATTACTATCTAGCGTCACAATTGTGATTTTATACTGTGGACATAACGCTTTCAATCCCTGGTATATTTTGTTATTTAATGAGCAAAACTAAATTATCTTGTGCAACAATATAATATCCTCTATATGTTTCTCCAAAATAAATAAATAATTAATTGTTGTGTGATACCTCCTCAGGTACCGTCTGCCTACTTCTCTGATCCCTCTCTACTACAACATTACCCTGCGACCTCATTTAACCCCGAACCCGGACTCTGGTCTCTACATCTTCACAGGTGAGTCACAACATTAGTCACAACATAGCTTTATTGGGTAAAACATTGCTGATACACTCTGCAAAATATATGCACTCTGTTTTCTAGACCACAGGATGGTGCTGTGGAAAAGGAAAGGCTTGCTTGCATTCATTTCCAGTTGTATGTTATCACCATTTAGCTTATCAATTTTCATAAACAATGTTTCAATGACAAGCATGTCATTAGTCATTAAAACTTGGCCAGAAAAGGTTTGGGGAAATACAGTACCATAAAAAGTATTTTCCCTTCTCAAATTGTTTTATGATTTTTTTTTTTTTTTTTGGATTGATTCACCACTATATTTAACATCATCAAACAAATACAAATATCTGACAAAGACAATCCAATAGTAGCTCTGTTATCAGGCTCAGTGCAAGTCTGGTGCCAAGTGTGTTGTAAATCTATGCAGGTGAGGGCAAGGTAGGTTTTGGAAGTTCTCAGCACTATTCAAGCTGGCGCATAATAAAAGTTTTGTTTTTCGCATCATTGTGGGTGTGATCACAGCCAACTTGATGTCTGCATATCAAAACATCCCTTCACATTCTCTTGCAAATGTTGCATAGATAATCTTTCATGTGGCAAAAAAAGACACACATTTGCTTGAGTCCAGCTCTCACAAGTGGAGGCTGGGCCCAAGTGCACACAGAGGCAGATAGGAGTGGGGAGTAAGAGGTTTATTTAATGGTAACTGGAGGCAGACAAGTGATAGTGGCTGGCTGGAACACAGAGGCATGGGAGGCCATAGACAGACAGACAGAATCGAGTCGAGGCAGATCAGGCGCAGTCAGAAGTGTGGTCAGGGAGGCAAAGCAAGTCTTCTTACCGGGGTAGCAAATGATGGGATAATCAGAATCAGGCAGGGTGAGAACACAGTCAGGCAGAACGGAACTGCAGGTACAGGTGGTAGTCAAAGTTAAGCAGGTTCAGAAGCTGGACAGAAAGAACAAGACTGAATGTGAGAAGGCTTGGAATGGGAAGCAACATCATCTGGCTGGAAAATGCAGGCTTTTATGCAGGACAGGTCTTTTGTTGCCCTTGGTTGCCGCCCAGCTGTACCGCACCTGACCCCTTTGGCCCAGGTGGTAAGCCCATTGGAAGGGGAACCCATGTTGCTTCTTTGGACTGTGCCTGGTTGGCCTGCTTCGGTGCAGGCCTACTCTAGCTAGCAGGCACTCGACAGCAAACCCCACCTCCAGATCTGGCTCCAGTGGGAGGCCCTGATGACCCGCGTTCATGTGTTGGTAAAAGAAATGCAATTGTATTATTCATCAAAAGGGATCTATGAGCAGTGCTTAGTCTGGTCCCTCACCTAGGGCCTGTCCGCCATGGGTGACTCTACCGGTGGCATAAATACCCAGACAACCTACCTTAGAGAATTGCTGGGACACGCGAACCCTTCTATCACGGTAAGGTGACCTTGGAACCCCAATCCCTGGCTACAGAAGCTAGCTCTTCGGACATGGAATGTCACCTCTCTGGCAGGGAAGGACCCTGAATTGTCCCTGAGTGTGCCTCCACATACAGTTTGGGCTCTAGTATCAGTTGTTGGAAGGGCTTGGACTTTCTTCCACTCTGGAGTTGCCCACAGTGAGAGGCGCTGAGCGGGTGTAGGCATACATTTTCCCCTTCTGCCCTGTGCCCGTACATTGTGGTTCATCCCAGTGGATGTGAACATAGCCTCCCTCAGCCTTTGGTGGGGGGATGTGTCTTGACTGTTGTTTGTGCCTATGCACCAAATGGCAGCTCAGAGTACCTAGCCTTTTTGGAGTCTTCTGAGGGTGTGCTGAAGAGTGCTCCCTCTAGGGACTCCAGTGCCCAAGTCACAGATGGAGGTAATTTGCTCCACATGGTGGTGATAGGACTGATTGATTAGAATTTAGATTGGAATGTGTCTCAAACAGGTTTGTGAGAGAGAATGAGCTGACTGGACGGGCAGGCTGAAAAACCTTCAGCAAGTCTAGGAGCACAAAGTACACACTAAGGAACTACAAGGAGATCTCAATGGGCAGATTATATAAAGTTGGTTAAAAGGAAATCATACATATGTTGTGCACACGTGGAGACCACCTCCACCCAAGTTGGGCGTGTCCACACATATCCTTATGCCATCCCACCCTGCATTCAGTAGCTGTGCCTCAGCCAGTGAAATCTCTTTAAAAATAACTAAATCATTTCATTCAATTGAGCGATTTCCTCAATAATTCTGAAGGTTCAATGCACATTGCTGTTGTATTCATGCATTAAATATGACGAGTTCCGTACATATATCAGTGGACCCCAGAGTTTGTGTGCTTGCACCTCAATCAAAAAATTCAAACTTGTGTTACACTATCTGCGCATTTACTTTTGTACATGTGGTTCCACGGGCATAAAATTTCATCTACTTTCAACCAACAAAGTGTCAGGTTTGGCAGACTCATGTGCACATTGCATCGAGAGAGGAATAAATTGCCAAAGAAGCACGTTGACGCTTGCGTCAGAATTTAACTCGGTATATGCCAGGCTATATGAATACAGAGCCCAAAACTTACTGGCCAACATTTACTGAATGTTTAATGTACAGTCTTCTCTTTTCTCATTAGGTACTTCTACAGTGGCATTTGAGTGTGCAACAGAAACCAATCTGGTCCTGATTCACTCTAACAAGCTCAACTACACTTTGCTGCGGAACAAACACATTGCCCTGCTTCTTGCCTCAGGTGCTTTCGCATACACATCACCACATACTGATATACTTTAGTGAGTTTTTTGTTATGCAGATTACACTTTAAAGCGTACCCCCAGAGATGCAAAATTGAGGTCTAAAGAGGGTAAAGGAACAATATTGTAAAGCTTGATAAATATCTGGTGTTTGAATTTTTGTGTCTTGTTATGTATTTTCCAAAACAGTTCACCCCAAATCACCTTAGTTTGAAAGGACGGCACCATTTTGGGAACAAATGTGATGTCAGGTCGTTGATTGGGCCATTCCTGAAGCCCACTACTTAATATGCCAGATCTTTATTGTCATTGCCAAAATTGAGTATTTTGACGAAAGTCAAGGAGGAATGGGCCATGTTTAGTTGAGCCAGAAAGGGTCCCTGATTTAGAATTTGGCAATGAAAATGACAAGACTGATTTGTCAGGCAAAGAAAATGCCATGTTGCTTTGGAGGGACGACAGGGCAAAGACGGAGGCTGCTGCTTTGGTCAGATGCCTAATACAAATTTTTTGCCACCAATCAGCCACCAACTTGCAGGGAATAAAATGGACCTGTAATTATTAAAGGTGAAGTCTGATTTACCAGCAGATGTTGCCCACAAACATCAGTTGCTTAATTTACAAGTGAACATACCCCAGTCTCTGTCGGCTGGATACTCTCCGCTTTAACGCGGTTCCAACCACATTTGTGTATCCACCTGTATGAAACCTTTTTGCTTGGCCATTCCAAAACAATGGTCCTCGCAAACGATCAAATTGCTGTGAAGAATTTACGTTTTGAATGAATGGGTTTAGGCACACAAAATAAGTGGTTGTCTTTGTTTTTCCTCTTATTATTGGGGCACCTATACACTTTGCATTGAGCCATTTTAGCGCTCATAGACTAGAGTCTTGTACAAGCTAGCTAATACCATCGAGACTTACCGATCACCGACTAGACGTCACGAAGAAGGAGCTTATGTGGCTTCTGCCGTGATGTCTCTGACTGTAAGTTTCTGTAGCCCCGAATAAAATTGCTCCAATTAATCAATTTTAACCAAAATACGATTGGCTGGCATTTTTCCTGATGAACAACATACATTTTTCTTTCGAGCTCCAAAGGTACACTTTAAGTCATACTTCAATAATTGTTTTTAACATTTATGTGGAGATAAACATCTGGAAAAAAAGACACACCTAAAATGAAAGGTTAGGCTTTTTGGTCATTCCACACTTTAAACCTTACACGATGTCTTGAGCTGTGAGTTGAAAATGCTCACAAATTTAAGTGGCCAAGACTCTCACAAAAATAGGATGAGAAATGTACCAATTTTGAAGATGCTCAGTGTAGAGCTGCTCTCAATCAAGAGGAGCCAGATGGGGTGGCTCGGGCAGGGATATGAAAAAAGTGTCCTCTAAGTGAGGTTTACTTGGCATGACCCACCAGGTAGAAGGCCAAAAACCCTCTGGAGAGACTACGTATGTCGTTGGGCTTCCTTGGGAACCTCTTAGGAATCGAGAGCTGAATAAAGTGGCTTGGGGGGGGGCCTTACCAGCTTGGAGTGCTGAAGAAATGATGGCGGTCTCAAACGTTTTCCACAAAGGTGTGGTGTATGTTTCGCACATTGGCCTCATACTGAAAAGGATCTGGGTTTGACTCATGTCTCAGGACTTTCTTTGTGAAGCATCTGTGTTCTACATTTGCATGCCACATTGCGTAATAAGCTCAATGGAGAGTCTTTATTGCCAGTAGGGCTGAATGAGAGTGTGAAAATTTCTCGGTCTGTGTATGTGCTGTGGCTTGGCAAACAGTCCAGAGCATGGTTTCAAGTATTAACACGTATATCTCACTTTTAAATGTGTATTTTTATGCAGGCAGCGGTTTTGTTCCAAGTATTGCATCCACCTGGTTGCAACCAAAAACACAGTATTTGGTGGTTCAACTAAATGGTGTTTTAACGCAAGGAGAGACATATCTTCTCCACACTGAGTTCACTGGAGAGCTTGCTGATGACTTAACCGGACTTTACAGAAGTGAATATTTAGAAGATGGAGCCAGAAGGTAAGATAGATCGGCTATTCCAGGCGTGGTCAATTCCGGCCCTCGAAGGCCGTTGCCCTGCATGTTTTCCAGTTTTCTTTCCCTAACACACCTGATTTAAACCATTACCTCATCAACAAACTCTGCTGGAACTTGAAAATAATCCTAATAATTTGAATCAGGTGTGTTTGAGAGAGAAAATGGGAAAACATGGAGGACACCGGCCCCCGAGGCCTGGAATTGCCCACCCCTGCCCATGCGGTATTTTAGGATTTGTTTTGAAAAAGGAAAGGTCATGTACTTAGAATAGCAATGACTTATCCACAGGATTGTTGCAAGCTCTCAGATGCACCCAACTCATGCAAGAAAAACTTTTCCTTGTTTTGATGAACCAGCTATGAAAGCTGTTTTTGACATCACACTCATCCACCCACCTGAAACTGTGGCGTTGTCCAACAGCATTGAAACAGGTTAGGTTGAACTGCTCCATTTATTCATATTGTCCTCTTCCTTTTTAGTTTGACAGTTGAATTACACATGAAATATTTCATATGACGAAATCTTATTTTTAAATATGTTCTCAATCAACCAATCAATCAAATTTTATTTGTATAGCCCTAAATCACCAAAGTCTCAAAGGGCTTCACAGATGAAAAGAGATCATGTGGAGACCTCTTTCGAAAAAAGAACTCGTACAGAGACAATTTTTGGGTGTAAGGTACACATCAGCATCCCCTGTCAAAGCTCCCAGAAGGGGAAGGAAAAACCCAAAAACCTCAATTGGGGGAAAATCAGAAACCTCCAGAAGGGACCACAGGTGGGAGGAGGCCCCTTCCAGGCCCACAGGTTGAAGTGGGTGCTGCATGCACCAAATACAGACATACACATTAACAATATAGATTACGGAAAACATTGTGCATATATACTTATACACATTGTGTATATAATCACACCCAATCTACCTACAATCTCTATCAAGTAAGATTTGTAAAATATACAACGTGATGCGTGAAATAAAGCCATCATAATCAATTATCAAAAAATGTGTCTTCAGTAAGAAAAAATATATTTTAGCTATTTAAAGTAACCACTCAATGAAATTAAGTATTTAACTTATGGTTTGGGAGGATGGATGAAACCACCACAACTGGCTACTAGGTTGATGATAACTTCCGTCACAGTCTTTTCGAATTAGCGTGTCTGTCCCATTAATTTTTTAAATCGTTTGTGGAACAATCTTTTGTGCTTGTTTCAGATGCTTCAAATATCACCATTGATGGCATGTCACTGAGAAGCACCACATTTGAGCCAACTAAGAAAATGTCAACCTACCTATTGGCTATTATCATCTCAGACTACACAAACCTAAATGCTACACAAGACGACATCTTGGTAATATTTTGATTAGGAGCAGGAGAGCGTCACTATATTCGAGCAGAAATTTGATGATTATATATATATATATATATATATATATATATATATATATATATATATATATATATATATATATATATATATATATATATATAGTGCTGTAAAATAGTATATGCCCCCTCCTTATTTCTGTGTTTTTTGCATTTTATTTACTGCTCAGCACGGTGGAAGAGTTGGTAGCACATTCACCTGATAGATTAGAGTCCCGAGTTCAATTCCAGCTTGTGCCGACCTTCCTGTGTGGAGTTTGCATATTCATGGCCATGTGGGTTCTCTCCAGGCACTCACAAACAAATTGCCAAACTGCTCTAACTGTCTCCACTTGGTGTCCAAAAATGTGCACTTAAAATGTGAATGTAAAAATACTTTTGTCTATTTCAAAACTTACATGATGAAATAATATGTGCCAAACAAACATGGGTGTGTTTTCAGTTACGTATTTGGGCTCGAAGAAAATCCATGGAGCAAGGACAAGGAAAATACGCGGTCAGTGTAACACGACCCATACTGGACTTTCTTCAGCGCTATTGCAACATTTCCTATCCTCTGCGCAAATTGGGTTAGTTATATACAATAGGACTTGTTCACCATGATTTTTTTTCCCCCAATATTTGTAGTTATATTTCTTGAAGATATTTGCATTTGGAGTTCTTCCGTAGTGGAAGTTTGTTCATTTGTCAGTTACCTTAACATAGTAACTATAACATAGCTAGCTGCATGTGTGCAAAAACATAAGATGTCTGAAAAGACTGTTCAATCAGTGCTTCTCTTTCATTTCATAGATCAAATCGCCCTGCCGGAATTCTATTATGGAGCGATGGAGAATTGGGGTTTGGTGACATACAGGGAAACCAAACTGCTATACAGCCCTTTGACCTCCTCCAGTCAAAATAAACAGACCACAGCCACCATCATTGCTCATGAACTAGCACACATGGTCTACTGATTGCTGTGACATAGTTATAATTCCTTAAAGTGACTATTTCACTAAAGGTGATGTGTAATGTCATTCTCTGATGCAGTGGTTTGGTAACCTGGTGACCCTGAGGTGGTGGAATGAAGTGTGGCTCAATGAAGGCTTTGCTTCCTATGTGTCTTATCTGGCAGCTGATTATTTAGAGCCAACGTGGGACTTGGTGAGGACTTCAATTCAGTCTTTATTTCTCATTATTTGCAGCATCTGCTGTTGCGACATGTAATTGTTTGAACAAAACTCAGAAACAACTTCACATGTTCTACTGTCTTCTTTTTTCTTTCTTTTATGAGCACTTCGATACGTAGTTTTGACATGTTTGCACACTTCTCATGGGTAAACCCAATATATTTGAAAAGTTATTTTAAGGTTCTAGTTTAACATTAGATCATGTCAGAGATGGGCAGTTTGTTGGTAGTGACAGACATCGACGAACAGACGTTGTCAACAGCCTGCTGAGTGGTGAAAACATTTTTAAAAACGTCAGACTAAGACCAATGAAACAGTAGAATCTAACCATCACTTTAATCTGACAGGGAAATCGTCACCCCCTTTGTCAGCTGGCACGCGGTTTGTCACCTCAACCAATTAAAGCTTACAAATTTCTGAGAAACGTTTAAACTGCCATATACCTGGGAGCATGAAAGTGTAAACAGTCTAAATAGGCAGCAAGCATACATACATGCGGTAGGAATAACTAGCTGAGTGCTAGAGTATTAGTGTGCAGCAGTTAACATTAAGAGGAAAAGTGTGCTTAATGTATTGCACTGAGCAACACTTTCTCCTTATTGAAATTAGCCAATATAGCTGGGATGATAATGTTTTCACTGCACTTCAAAATCATGGTTTCATTGATTGAAACGCGTACTGTACACAATCTTGCCCAAAACATTCATTGTACAAGCTTTAAGTAAAAATCAATTTCAAGAATTAAGTCATTTGTGTTTTTTGTGGTGTTTTGCTCTTTAAATACAATCTGGATGAATAAACCACTAATGATTACGGGAGCAACAGACCAACTGATTGACCGATTTGTAACAATCTTTGGCTCGATAAAAGGGGGGACCAACATTTTGTCTGAATATGTACTGTACATTGAATGTGGGGTTTCACCCTGGTTTTGCAGCCTCAATGTGTCCGGCGCTCTTAACATCTGCCCATCGCACCTAACGGGTGAACTGGCCTTGCTTGGCAAGACATATATCAACATATGTTTGAATTCAAATGTGCAACACTGCCAACAAAGATTGGGCACAACTGACAAAATAAGTTATCACATTTATTTTTCTGATTGTCGATTTTACGGTTCTACTTGTGCAATGAGACTCATGTAACTCCTTTGATATGTTTATAGTGCTTGTCTAGACAGTTTTATTTAACTTTTTGCATAAATCTGCATTACTGTGAACACCAGAAACACATTACATATTATTATTATTATTATTATTATTATTATTATTATTATTACATATCATTGTTTCTTTGTTCTAGAAAGAGCAGATTGTTCTAAGAAAACTCCACAAAGCGTTTGCAGTCGATGCCTTGAGCTCCTCCCATCCTTTGTCAATGAAAGAAGACAGTATTTTAGTGCCTGAGCAGATCAGTCAGCAGTTTGATACCATCTCATACAACAAGGTTTAACATTCATTCAGGCACACATGCATACAACACACACTTGGTTTCCATGTGGGTTGGGTAGCGTTTTTTTAATGCATGGTTTCTGGGCCGTCATCGCTGGCATAGCAGTGGTGTGGACATGTTGTCTGGCCAGGGGAGCAGGCCATGGTCAAGTGCATGCAAAGTGGGGCCTCTTCTTGAGCATCGCCACTGGCCCTCACTACTTAGATTTGCGGCTGAACTCCACTGCACTGATGTAATGTGTCTGGCTCGACTACAAAATTTGAATTGACATCACAAATTATAACCAATGAAAATGCACAGACGCTTTCACACATGGGAAACATCCATTTGTGTTTTAGTATGCGACCAAGTCATGAAAATGCTTTAATGTACAGTGCAGTTCTGTATTATCTTATTGGTTTCAACTCTTGCTATCTGTTCCCGTAGGGGGCAGCAATCTTGAGAATGTTGTCTGGTTTCCTAACAGAGCCTGTCTTTGTCCAAGGAGTCAGAGTATGTGTAGGCACAAACAATTCATTTGTACTTTTTCTTTGACTATACTGCAATATTGTCCATAACCCCAAAACTAATTGCAGCATCATGGCTTTGTTTTTCCTCTGCAGAAATACCTGAGTCACTTTGCCTACAGTAACACAATAGGGAATGACCTATGGGACTTTTTACAAATGGTGATGAGGTTGCCTTCCATTTACTTTTTTTTTTTCCATGTTAGAGTCTACAGTATACCAAATATTTTATTGAATCTGCAGCAACATATTCTCCATTATTGCTGTCATGCTTGATTTAAGAACTACATCAAGTTCAAATCCCATAAAGAAATTTTCATGTTAAAAACTTATGGAAAAAATAACCCACCTATGACATCCATCCATAACTTTTGCTGAGCTCATCATCTGCCAGCATGTGTCCTGATCAAATTCACCTGCGCCAGTATATAGACATGCTACAAAGAGGCATAGCTTTTGGACGAACATTCTGCCACCAAATTACCTTCAAGCGCACACCCTCATTAAGGCCAGAATGCCCAGTTTGACCCAGACTGGTCTTCTGGAAAAACAGACAAAGCAACACTTGTGCCTGCAAAATTAGGATCTGCCACTGTATGTGCTCTATTGCAGATGCGCTGTTTATGAAAACAGAGCTCTGAGTGTAACCTTTGTCAACAGAAGGTGGAAGACAACAACATATACCTTCCTCAGCACGTTCATGACATCATGAATCGTTGGGTACTCCAGATGGGCTTTCCTGTTGTTACCATAGACACGACCACAGGAAAAGTAACTCAGAAGCATTTCTTGCTGGATGCCATGTCCAACGTCCCTGTGGAATCACCATATCAGTATGTTACTGTTTTTTCATATATATATATATATATATATATATATATATATATATATATATATATATATATATATATATATATATATATATATATATAAAAGTTATGCAAATAGTATTAGAGTAAGTTCTTCTAATTCTTTTAAGCTCTCCAATTTCCTTTTATCATAATTTTTGCAGCTATGAGTGGATCATTCCTATTCAATGGATGAAGGCTGGCGAGGTTCAAAGAGATGTCTGGTGGCTAATGAACAAAACAGGTATGGGACAAAGAGATGAATTGGTAATACATTCGAAGAAAAAACACAAACAGGAGTAAATAGAATTAATGGTGGACTTCTGCCACAAGATAACGTCAGTTCCTGAAACCATGTGATACTTATAATGGGTGTTTTTTCTATCCGCTTGCTATGGCATGAAAGTAAGATTTAGCCTACCACTGCTGGCTACTGGCAGAAGTTTGCAATCAACCTAGTGTTTTTTTTTTGTTTGTTTTTGTTAATGGAGAAAGAAAGTAAAGAAAAAATTAAGAAAACCCACACAGGTAGGCTGAAGCTGAGATTTCAACACAACATCATGTTGCTCACATCGCAGCCTGGTCCCTCTGGGAACCAAAGTTTATCAAGTTTGTTCAGTCTTGTTGTGACTAGTCTTCCGAGAGGAAGTTCAAAATAAAAGCGTACCATTGCCGTTTACGTCATCGGTCCCCAACCTTTTTATCACCACGGAGCGGTCAACGCTTTAGATTTATATTGTGGACCGGCATGTAATATCAACAGCGGCCAGAAGCAGCGCCGAAAAAACAAAGATCAAGCACAAACATATGAACTGTTAAACTAAATCATTTCCAAAACATTATTTCGGGTGCAGCCCATGCGGCCCGGTACCAGTTGATCCACGGACCGGTGGGGTTGGGGACTGCTGGTTTACGTCATATTACTGGTACCTTAAGTACAGTTTATGTTGAAGGATTAGGTAATTCCTCTCAACATTTGGATTTGACTACAATATCCTGGCTTGACAGAGAGCACATTGTCCAATGTCCTCTATGTCTCGTAGCAGTAAATAAACAGATTACGTCCCAAAGAGAACCCTCACCCGCCCCACCGGCTGATTGTGAAAGGTTAGTTGCTTGAAAAAAAAAACTAGCCCTGGCCTAGTCTTATGCTGAAATCTCATGGTTCGAGCTTAGGTTTGACACTGGTCCTGGAACTATTCTGACAAAGCTCACATGTTTTTCTTCACTGCTTTTCTCCGATAGATGCGAACTTGGAAATGAGAAGTAATGGACTATGGATTCTTGCTAACATCAACGTAACAGGTTTTTATCGGGTAAATTATGATCTAGGGAACTGGGAAAGACTTCTGGCTCAACTCATCAGAGATCATCAGGTATCGTACACTCATTGAGCTCAACACTAATAAATTGTGTGGTTCTGTTTTACATTTTAGTAGGGGAAATATAATTGCTATTACATGTGTGAACGTTAAAATCCTTTGTGCAGGTTATACCGCGAGCAAACAGAGCCCAGCTTGTGGATGATGCCTTCAATTTGGCTAGGTAGATCAACCGGTGTCTCTGATATTTTCCAATCGTTTACTGGTAATTTGTTGTCATCAGTTATAACATAAAATTGACCAATTGATAGCAAATAAAAGACAATTTTCTTGCTTGGAGAAAGATAACAATTGTACCATCCAAATTATAGATTGTAAAAAGCATAAAATGTCAAAATTTGACATTTCTGTTGATTTTGCAGAGCACAGCTCATCTCTGCCTCACTTGCTCTGAGAACTACAACTTATTTATATGATGAGACTGACTACATCCCCTGGCAAACTGCTTTGAATAACTTTGATTATTATTACCTTATGTTTGACCAAACTGAGGTCTACGGGCCTATGCAGGTACGTTCATATTAACATTTAACCAAAACTCTCTCTCTTTTTTTTTTAATCTATTCTATGTTTATTCCTGTTTCTTTGCAACAGAAATACATGAAGAAATTAGTCATGCCTCTTTACCTGTATTTTAAAAACATGACAGCAGACTGGATCCATATTCCAAAGAGACACACCGACCAGTGAGTATATCGCCAGGATTCCATTTGGATTTTAACCACGAGACGTTCTACATGTCTGAAGGAAAATAGTTATGACATACACAAAACAATGTCTTTCGCTAATGATAGTTCCGACGATGTTGAGGCTTTGGATCATCTATTAAGTATCCATGAAGTACTTCGTTGGTCCATAGCAAGGCTGTGCAACCGTTTTTTTCTTTTTTTATGAATTTCAAAGTGCATTTTTATACTTGCCTGAATCCGACTATGTCTTGTCTGTTGGGCAGGTAAAATAATTTGCATCAAAGGAAAAGATGATCAGTGTTAGGCAGGTTACTTCAAAACTGTAATGCCTTATTTGTTACTTATTACTGTCATCCCAAAGTAATTAGTTTCATTATAATACTATTGTATTTTAAATGTAAGGCACTACACTATTATTGCATTGATTTGACATTACTCTGACCAACAGAGCTGGAAAGATGGATTTGGAATTCTAAATGTAGCTCATCCAGCGGAATGACCTTAAACTAAACTTACTCAAAATTCTCCCAAAATAAACGTTATTGCTCCCAAATAATAATGCCCAAATCGCTAGATTTGTAAAACAAAACGTACAAATAAACCAACTTAAAGTTCTCTGCATACATACAATACTCAAGGCAACTAAATGAACTGCATTCATGTTATCAGCCGCTTCATTTAGCATTATAAATTTAAAGGGTTTAGGAGCGTTTTTTTTTTTTTTTTGGGGGGGGGGGGGCTATATATATATTATAATGAATTGTGAGGCATGTCATTTGTACTAAGTAAAATAATACTATTTTTGTTTGCGTGTAATGCCTTACAGTACCGCATTATAGCAAAAAGCAATGCAAAACAGTAATTACATTACTTTTGTAATGCATTACTCCCAACACTGGCGACAACACGTAGATTCTACTACAATCTTAGCATCCTTAGTTGAGGTGGATGAACATAATGTGGTGTAGTTACGGGCCCACAGGTCATCTTGTTACTCTCCTACAGGTACAATCAGCTGAATGCCATTCAAATGGCCTGTAAGACAGGAATAACACAGTGCCTAAACTTGACCAGCACATGGTTCAGGCAATGGATGGACAACCCTCAACATAACCTGTGAGTTCTACACAGTATAATTTGACCATTTGTTTCATTGAAACAAAGAAATACATAACGTAATAATGAAACATGGTCTTTCTCTTGACAGGATCCATCCACACCTGCGGGATGCAGTCTACTGCAGTGCCATAGCCTCTGGTGACAAGGCAGAGTGGGAGTTTGGCTGGGACCAGTTCAAAAATGCATCTGTAGCCAGTGAAGCAAATAAACTCATGTCTGCGCTAGCCTGTAGCACCAATGTAGAATTATTGCAACGGTGAGTGCATTTTAGTAATTCATGCTCTAAATATGAATGGATCTTAATAGTATTTGATCTGTTTGTAATGGGTGTAATCCCTGGTTTCACAGGTATCTCTCCTACACCTTAGAGCCAGATATGATTCGTAAGCAGGATGCTTCTGTAGTCATTGGGGCTGTGGCCAGCAACAGGTTGGGTCAGGAATTAGCCTGGAACTTTGTTAGGCTACAATGGGAGTACATGTTCACTCGGTAAGTATTATACAGTAACACTTCATTGTTCTAAATGGATGAGAAAGTGTGCATATGTTTATTTCTTTTGTAGTGTTTTCTTTTTATTACTGAATTTGATCAATTAAGTTTGGCCGAGATCCTTCTCTCTCTGTTTGCTTTGTTTTTGCTTCAATGTGACATTTGTAAGGTTCACTTTAGTTTCCCATTTTCTAATTTAATGTTGGTTTGCTAGTGAGTTTCAATAGAGCAATGTTAATTTTGTTTTGCAAACATACTCATACACATACTCAACCGTGTTGTCATTCAGTCCGTTTTTTTTTCTTTGTGTTATGAGCAAAAATTGGAATCTACCTGTGTGTGTGTTTTACATACAATAAAAGCATACACATACACACACTTGACAAAATAAAACCACTCACAAGGATTTTAGGTATGCTAAGACTCGCAGCCTGAATGATCCCAGATTTCTAATGTCACACACTTGGCATGCCACTTGAACACACAAATGTTGTACAGTATGTTTTTGGGTTATGTGCTAATAATATTTGAGAAAACTCCTTTATTTCTTTCCGTTATTTTTCAATATTCACAGGAAAGGGTTAGAGTTAGGGTTAGGGTTAAAAAAAAACTGTAGAAAAAATTGTTTCCACATTCCACTAATGTGATTGTGACTTGTTTGAATGTGCCATGTGATTAGCTGGTGACCAGTTCATGGTGTACCCTCCCTCATCTGCGATGATGAGGCTAAACGGTATAGAAAATGGATGGATAGATAATTTATATATTTAGCTCACGATACCATGATACGTCCAGTTCGTCAGCTTCTGCCACATTCTATTTTCAAAAACCTGATTTATCTTTGATTTTTACCCACATTCAAGAGGGACACAATTAAGTTTTTACTTTGAAAATGGTATGACCAACCAAGAGTATTTGCACTAGGTGGTGATATATCAGGTTTAAGCTGTTTGTTTTTAACATGTTCTTCTTTCTAGGTATGGTGTTGGCTCCTTCAATTTTGCCTCAATAATTCATGATGTCACAGCAAGGTTTTCCACACCAGCCCTCTTACAACAGGTCCGTCCTTGTCAAGAATAGTTATGTTTTTTAGTCTGGCATGTGTCTGAACTATTTCTCACGTTCCCTCTCATAGCTGGAGGATTTTGTCAATGAGTATCATGCTGCAGGCTTTGGCTCAGCTGCTGTCTCAGTGGAGCAGGCCGTGGAGAGGACCAGAACCAACATTAAATGGGTACAGCATAACAAAGAGGAGATCCTTGACTGGTTCACCAGCCAGACGGAGCAGTGAAGTGTCAGAAAGTATTTATTACTCACTTTGCTTACTAAAAAAAACTTCCGTAGAAACAAACAAGAAAATAGTCAAATCTGTATTGCTGAAATAACATAGCAAAGTATAAAGGCGCTCATAGCCCTGGGGTGGTGCTCAACCACTTTTGCCTTGAATAAAGAAACTGCCCTTTTTTGCTGTAGCTCTTTTATTCAATCCCCCCCCCCCCAACAAAAAAAAAACAAATCTGTCATAATTTCCATGTTTTGATGTTTGATGGGAATTTAATTTGAGTCCTTGGGAAAATTGTACAATCCTCCTTCTGTTGCTTGGCTTCATCCGACTTGATCGCTGTTTATGGATTCCTTGATAGGGTTTGGTGCAAAATGAACTAAAAGACATAACATTATAGCGCTATTCAATACATTATGTGACTACAGACTAAATTTTTCCTTCATGCATGCAAAACAAACAAACTAACCCCCAAATACCAGTGCTCATTTTATCTCTTTAATCTTTTGGGTCCCCGGGACTCACAATACTGAAAGGTCTGGGTCCCAACAGAAATGTTTTGAGTCCCAAAAATTGGGCAGTAAAAAGGACAAAGAAAGTCTAAATTTCAAACTGCATTTACAAGACGGGAGCAAAAACCAACAACAAGTATTTAAAAATGTCAAAGTAAAATGTATTAGAATAATAGAATGAACTTACATGTAGCATCTGTCATCCTTTTGCATGTTGCATATTGCAACTTGAAGGAATCTAGAAAAAGCTTCTTGCCTTAACCTAGTTCCTAGCGTGTTCGTTTTTGTTGTAAGATCGCTCATACCACAACTTAGTGAAACAATTGATTTAATCCAGACAGAGTGGGAAAGTACATGAGGCCTCGGGCCAGTCCTGCCACAGGTCGGAGCAGAAAATGGCAACGTTTCACCTTCAACATTCAGTTCTTATACCCTTTTGGGGCATGTAGTCCCAGTGTGGAATGCAAGTGTGTGTGTGTGTGTGTGCGTGCGTGCATGTCAGTGTGAGCGTGTGTGCGTGCGTGGGGGTCTGTTTGCGTGGGGATGGTGTCTTCAAAAGTCTTTGTTCTGCCGGCCATTCTTTGAAGCGGGAGGAAGTCTGGGCAGCATAAACCCTGACTGATATCTTCTCTTGAAGGCCACACCTAACCTTTTGCTCCTGGTGGAATGTTGTGTCGGGGGATGCCATCTGTTCCTTTTGGAGGTGCCGACTTGTCTTTATTTCTCCTGGGCCAAGACTATATCTGCTTTATACTGACATTACGTCGTCTGAATCTTTATTAGAATAACACAGTTCCAAGTACACACTATTTTATTGATATATTGAATTTGAAAAATATGAATTTCCTTCAAATCATTGGTATAACTTAGTCAGTTTGGTAGAAAAGTCTTCTTTTTACTTTGAGTGTTTGTTTGTTTTATCATCAACATGCTGTTTTGTTCCTCTTCTCGATCTTCCAAAGCATTTTGTTTTTGCTTTTTGCTTTCCGGCTCATTGATACCTGATTGTGTATTACTTGGCTTGTCACTGATATTAAAAGAATTGCTGAGTTAATGTTGATCCCGGCACGTCATCCTCTCAATTGAGTCTGAAATTTTGACTTCTTCCCCTGGCAAGGCGCTAAGGGAGGAACCAGTGGACTAAGTGCACCTAAAGGAGATGGGCCTGTGCGTGTCAATTGGGTCTGAAAATCCAACTTCTTCCTCTGGCAAATACTGGAGAAGAGGCAGCAGTAAGTTGGAATAAGTGTCTGGTGCACGCATACGTGTGCCCAAAAACCAAATGACTTTCGTGGGCGGCAGCCAACTATTAACCTTGTTTCGTAAAATTGGCGCTGATTAGCCTAGCTTTGCACTTGAGTCCAAAAGTGGGACTTCCTCTGCACGGCGCTCAGGAACAGTGTCATCCTGGCATTAAGCAGTGGTGGGCACTTTATCAGCAGTGACGGACTGTCCGTCGCCAACGGACGCCCGTTTTGCCGATAGACCAACGACGAATGAAAAACAGCAAATTAAAAACGATGGAAGTGCAATTTTCACCTGTCGTTGTCATTGTCAAGATAGACATAAAGTTAGATGTAAGTCTGCCCGCCACACCCTTTTTAGCTTATTGAAATGTAATTCAACTGACTAGCGTGATTCCCTGCTATGTTGCTGCATTTTTATAGTACAAACTGCAATTGGCCTGCAGCCAATGCGATGATAATCACTTTACAGCACCACTGGTGAGAAATATCTTCAGTTGAGAGAATAAACTGGTTTGGTTCAATTGACTGCTTATCATTCATAGCTATAACATAGCTGACTTTACCAGATATTTATTTGTAGTAGCTCCCTTTTTTTACTCCTGGTTTCAGAAACCAAAACTCATACTGTCTACACTCTCGCTGACCAAAAGTTCATAGTAATGTTTAGAATTAATAGTTAAAGTGACACTGTGAACTGTGTTTAGAAACAAAGTTCAAATGTTCTTGTGGGCTTTTCTCTGAATACTGGGAGTTTTGCACAAACTGCTTTTTGGAACTGTTTAGAATTCCCTCCCAATTGAATAAGACCCTATTTCCAACTCAAGAAAACCAGTTCATGTTCATGATGCTGCCACCACCATGTTTCCAGAAGATTTTTAACAGGATCTTTGAGAGGCTTATCTTGAAAGGTTCACATAGATGGACCGTCATGTGCTAGCAACATAATATATCGCTGCTTCCACTATCTTTGATGCAGGGGACCCTGAATAAGGTCTGAGAGGAAAGCTCTCGGGAGCAGTCCTAGATGGGGGTAGTCATGATACTGTCTCATATTAGTACAAGTTTCACAATGACGACGATCATGATAACCCGAGTTTCTGTCGAAAGTGTTAGAGTGTTAAAGTTTTGTGTGTTGGTCATTGAATGAACGTAAATGAAAGACTGCAAAGGGCTGACAATTTTGTTTTAATGGTCAGATTTGTCATTGCCCCAAAATACACAAATGCAATAAATACAAATCAAATCAAACCATGAACCATCAATGAAATGAAAGAAGAATTTAAATCACAAGCACTTGAAACAAACAACGGGCTTGGATTTCACTTGTTTCAGACACATACAGTATAATAAAACAGGGAAATACGATAAGCCATAACTATGTTACAACTAAATTGTCATCAGCAAATCAGTATTGGTGTTCATGATATCAAAACTTAACATTTACAGCCGGGCTCTGGCAAAAGGGCACTCATGTGTGAACAAAATGAAGATTGTTATTTCTATAATCGTACACTTATATGCCTTTAAAATGATGATCCTGATCCACCCGCGTCTGCCTTTATTTTTGATTTGGTCCACCTTTCTGGTGGCACTTCGTCCATCCAGTTTTGCTCCCATTCAATCCTGCCTCATTTCCTTCTTAAAATTTCCTTTTTGAGCCACATATTTGTCAGTTTTCTGCATTTTTGGGGTCCCGTGCCTTCCTCCTCCCAACTCAACTCACCATGCCCATGCAGACGTGACACTTATGATTTAATTATAAGTGCCAGCTTTAATTGCTGATGCCGGTGTATTGATGTTTAAAAGCTTCGAAAAAAAGCCTGTGTACATGCACACGAGGGGTCCATTCACTGAAGGCCTAAGTGTGAAATGCACGGACCACCACTGGATAGACAATACATGGAAGTACCTCTGAAATGGACAAAGTTACAGCGATTTGAATGTTCCTAGGTTGAATTCCCTTACTTTTGAGAAAAAAAATGCATTTAAAGTTTTGCCACATACAGTATATCTTTCAAAGTTCTGTAGCAACAACAATATTGACCTCAAACTTTCAGGATGTGTTGAAAGACCTCTTTAAAATGATTTCCCATTTAATCTAAGGATATCACTCAAGATTTTAAGCCTTTAAAACCTGAGGAAATTTGATCTCAACAGTTTTTTGAAATTGGGTCATTGATTTGACCTTAATCTCAAACAAATTTGAAGAACCCATCAATTTTGTATTTCATCTCCTGAGGCATCAGTTGCCAAAGTTTGAATGTTTTATTATTGCTACTTGTGTGTGTGTGTGTGTGTGTGTGTGTCTATTTTAAATGGTCATAGCAACCCCATGGGAAATTTGATTTAAGAATTTTGTGACTCAAGATAATTTGCCATTTAATGTGGCTTGTGACAAGAGAGTTTATTGATATTTTATCATGGATATCAAATGCATTTGGCCGCAAAAATTAAAAATACTAATAAATATTTGCATTCAAACCATAAGTCGCTTCACCTATATTGCATGCGTTATGGGCCGGGGGTAGAAACAATCACGATGATCTTTTCATCTTCTATGTTAACAGTGCTAATATTGGAAATGAGTTAGAATTAGCTTTGAGTTGGCTTTAGTTTTGTTAAGATTGTAGTTTCATCAACCAATTCCAACCAATCCACTCCCTCAATCATGTGTGTCTTGTCCAGGTGTTCATTGTTATCTTGTTGGTTTTGCTTGTATTTAGATCCAAGCTTTCACTGAGTTCTTGTCTGATCATGTTTGTCGTCGTCTGATGGTTGCTGCCCAGTTTCCTTTCTCAAGATGATTCAAATAAGCTTCACGGTGAAAAGTCCATTTCAAGAAAGTAAAAATAAAGTTTATAATAAGAAAAAAAAATCCAAAGGAAAGAATGCTCATTTTAAGATACTAAAGCTCCCATTTTCTTACTAAGATTTCTTGACTCAAACATTTGTTGTCATAACATGATGAAAACTATGTTTTTGGTTTGTCTTCAGCTAAAGACCAGGACCATTTTTTTTTTCATTTAGAAAACAATAGCAACAAGAACAAAAAAATCTTCATATTACAACAGACTTACATATAAACATTGGTGTAATTATTTGAATCAAGACACCTATGTTTTGATCTGCAATTTCAGTTAATTAGAATTATGTTTACCTGAATCTACTGTATTTTACCATTTCAAGAAAACACATCAGGGAAATGTTTGCTTGACTCTAGCAACACTGGAATTAATTTTGCTTAAATCGAGGCTCAAATGATGCTTATTTTAAGCTACATTTTGTAAATGTTACTTTTAACAGAACTATTTGCTGAAATTTTTCTTACAACTTGTTTAAATTAAGATTTACTGACGTGTTTTTCACTCAGATTGTTGTTAAAGCATTAGGAAAAAAAAGTTGTAAATTAGGTTTACTAGGCAAGAAAAACCTTTTTACCCCATTGGCAAATTTTTGGCTTGAAACAAGAAAATTTGCCATCATCTTGTTTTTGGTTTGGCATTTTTTTGCATTGTTGATTAGAAGCTAGTTGAATCAATTGTGTGGAAGGACTTAAGTGCTCACCCATGCTTTACTCAAAACAGTTGGCTGAATGGTTATGAGCCTCTTGAAGCTTCACGTCGAAACATCACATTACATTATTTACATGACACAATTACATACAGGGCATTGTAAACATTTCCACTGAATTGAATAATTTACTGCCTCCTCTCTCCATTGGTGGGATGTTTTTCCACTCAAATGTCAACAAAACATAACGGTGGAGCATCGCCTTCATATGTACAACATACCTTACTTCAAATAAATTGAAGTTAAACGTGAAATAGGTTTGTAACAGACCCCGAACTGAATTCAGTAGTCATGACGATAAACGGGTCGGCTGATGGATTACATATGCCATGTCCGGATCCTACTAAACGCAGCCTGTTTCATTTTGTGCCAGAAACCGATATTATGGTCCATTTTTTACTTTTATTAGTTCGATCCGCATGTATATGAAGAATTGATGGTTGGCATGTTAACAATGATGCACGCCATCTACTAATCTCTAATTTTCATACTCTTTGACTACAATTTTAAACTTGGGCTGCTGGAAATTAAAGTTTCGATTTAAGGGGGGTGTTTTAAAAAAAAAAATTGGGTGAAATCACAAAATCAACATTTTTCTCTGAAAAATGTAAGATTGTAGTTCACGCAAAACTTTATCCACCGACGTGCGAACCCTTATGCCAGAACAGGTCACGTTTGCTGTTTTTGCGCTTATTTTGTCACTCCGCAACAACAATTTTGATGAAATGGGCACAACTTAAGTTTGTAAACAATAAACAGGAAAATAACTGCTGATTGTATGAAATATGAAAAGCGGTCAGATAGAAAAATATGCACACAACTGGAATCAAAAACCAAAATTTGATTTGCTCATTTACCGTATGGTACCTGTAGGGAGTCAGTTCATCGGAATGGATTTTGTAGCAACAAGATTTTGAGTTCATCACAACTATTGCCAAATCGAATTGTAAAGCAAGAGCAATTATGAATGTTTTGGATGTGTTCAGGTTCTTACAAGGCCCTCTCACAGTGGGGAATATGCTGCTAAGTTATTTCATACATGTGTTATGTCCTACATGCGGCAGTGGCTGAGGAACTAAGTGACTATTTTATATTATGTTATGCTCACAATAATTTGCTGCAAAGCGATGTCATAATGATGTTGTTTCTACAGCAGTCTCCTCCGTCATTATGTTTTGGTTTGGTAACAGCTCGTGTACAGTACGTTTGCAAGACAACAATTGTTATCGGACATCACCTTTGAAACTCCACAATCAGCAACAGAGAATGTCCTTTCGAATCTTGAGATCAACTTTTCATTCTCTTTACGGGATGTTGAGTTGAGTAGGTGTCACTTTACTGGTCACACAATATGAAATGTATCATTTTGACTTGGGAGGAAGCATAGACAATGTGAGGACATTTTTAAAAGGTGCACATGTTGACAGACATACAAATAAGAGGAAACATTAGACAAACATGCAGTTAGTCAATTACAATAGCGGCACAGAACCACCTCCGACAAATACATGTTGACGTCAAAGTACAAGAAAAATAAACCATCTAGCTCCATCACCCACACATGTCCTGTCGATCCGTTTGCGTTGATTGTGTTTAATTAGTGTGTTGATTTCTCATCACTTGTATGAGCTGTTTAGAGTGCGATTATTGCATGCGCATTGCATAAATCACTGAATACCATTCTTAAATTGTATCTGTTCTGCCTTTACAAAGATATTCTATTTTTCACTGACATTTCATTGACCTGTTTTTATTTTCTGCAGTCATGCAAATACATGTGAAATAAGTAAGTCAGTAAAAGTGTCGTGGTTTGCTCGGCTGACTTCTGTCGTGCAGGTGGTGTAGGTTCAGTTCTCATCCGGTGACAATTTGCATATGCGTGAATGGTCATCATGTTCACTGAGATCAACTGGAGACGATTCAAGTTTAGTGTCTCTACCTACTGTACATTAACAAACCAACGGGCTATAGGATAATAGTAAATGGTTTGCCATAGAAACAAATGACCACCTTGATAATAGTGTCAGTATAAAAAATGAGCATCATCAATGTAAAGCAGCTATGAGTAATAATGATTCATAACGGACTGGTTATAAGAAGTAAATGTTTGGAAAAATTCTGGCCAACCGCACAAGTGTGAATGAGCCACTAATTTAATACAACTTAATACAACTTTTAAAACTATTATTGACTTCTGTATCACAGTTTATTCAGTCTGAAAGTACCAAGCATTTGAGTCGATAGAACTGACCTAGGTACACATTTAACAAGGACACACTTAATGTCATTTGCACAAACTGTATGTTAGCCAATTACAATTGCTGCACATTTAAAAATGGACATTGTGGCCACTGAGACAAATCCAAATCCTTGTTTCGTCAGTTAGTCAAGATCGTTCACATTTTGAATTTGACACAAAGTGTGTACCATGATTTTCAATCAGAACTCATGACTTGTGACATCATAATGAATGCGCACGTAATTTGAATTAGTGTAGGAAGGGTTGTTTTTTTTTTTTTTGCACACACAATCACAAGATCATCTAATCCCCAATCCCTGATCCCGAAATCAAACTATATCAATCTCATCACACGCTGGCTGCTCTGCTTCTCATAAAACACGCATTGTCAACATGAAAAACATTACAACACGGCCTTTTGGATTTGAAAAGTGTTAGTTGTTTTCATCCTTGCTTTGGAAAGAAAAGTGCAGAAAAAGTCAAGTGGTGCAGCAAAGACATCAAGCAAATACAGTATTCTCTCAACTCGATCATGACTGGACGTCAGATGACCTCACTGGAGAATTTTCTCTCGCGTGTCGGGTAGTTTGAGGGCAACCATGCCGCCGCAAACCAACGCAGTGAATGACAGCAGGATGGGAATGGCTTTGGTGACGCCCACAAAACTGGCGAAGATAGAGCTGCCGAGAACCGCCGCCAGCTTACAGAGCGCATTCAGGACGCCAAAGGCTGTTGCCCTGGGACACAGACAGATGTACCACCATTTTTTTTCTCCAATCTCAAAATAGTCTGACGTGCCTGTTGTCTCAAAAAGTACAAAGTGTAATTCACTCAAGAATTGGTATGGCCAAAATGCATCCAAAAAAAAAAAAAAAAATCCTATCATCCTATCACCCCTATCATCCTGTCCAACTGCTTGTTTTCACTCCCCTAAGCGTGTCCCCTCCGTTCACTGTATTATGATTACTCATCAATGATTTTGTTGTGGTCTGCGTCACTATTCCACATGTAAGTTCTGTCTTTCTGTCCCTCAAACCGTTGTCTGTCAGGCTGCATTTTCAATAAGTGTCTCATTATAAACAAACCACAAAGGGGAGTTTCTCAAACTGCACAATTGCTTAATAAAGCTATTTGAGCCTAAAACAAGACTGACTGTCAACACTGGTCTTGTAAAAAAGAAAGAAAGAAAAGTAAAGACTTAACATATGACAAAGCCAGGTACCTTTTGGAAGCAGGGTAGAGCTCTACTGTCACCACCTCAATGCCGTTCCATGCAGCCACACTAACGCCACAGAAGAGACACTGTAGAGCGATAATCGCAGATTGGCTGAAGCTCAAAAAGAGGAAAAAGGTACATCCAGCTGATATCAGCATTGAGCCACCTGAGGAGACAAAAAAAAAATACAAAATCTTACTTCGAAGGCTTGACTGACCATCCATCCATCCAGTCAGTCGCGGGGGCAGCAGCTGTAGCAGGGAAGCCCAGACCCCTCTCCCCAGTCTTTTTGTCCAGCTTCTCTGTCTGGGGGGGATCCCCGGGCATTCCCAGGCCAGCTGAGGGACACAGTCTCTCCAGCGTGTCCTGGGCCATCCCCAAGGCCAGCTCTCAGTGGAACATGCCCACAACACCTGACTAGTGAGGCATTCAGAAGGCATCCTAATCAGATGCCCGGGGCCTGCTCAATGAATATGAGTATCGTAGGTCTACCCTAACAAAACCTGAGTAATCACGGTGATTAAGATCAGGACAACGTGATAAATATAATGTTGCCACATGGGCATTCTCAGATCATGAAGAAACAATCCTTTCTTTTGATATTGCATTAGTAGTTTTTTTACAAGTGTCTGTGAGGTTCTGGGTTTTCATGTGCATGAAAGATAAATTAATTGAAGATTGAGGTAGATGTGAACTTGTGTGTGAATAGGTGTTTATCTATCACTGGCCTACAAATGACTGGTGGCTTGTCAAGGATGTACCGGTACATGTACCCCAACTCTCAGCCAACGTCTGCTGGGATAGATCATGACTCTAAGTTGTAAAGAAAATCGATGCCTGGGTTGGATGTTTCTAGGCTTCAAAGATGTAGAAACAGAATAAAGGAACAAGAAGACAAGGCTGATCAATACCAGTTTGGATTTTTTATTCAGGAATTCCACTTTATCTTTTCAAACACAGACCTCTGCTAAGGCGAGGGGGAAAAAAAAAGTGGAGCTCTATTCGTCCTGAGATGTTGAACCATGGCCTGTTGAACCTTGGCCTGCCAAATCTTGAATCTTAAAGAAACATTTGAGGTACAGCAATCAGAGGAATCAGCAAAGTAAGCACGCATCACCTATAATCTTGACTCTGCCAATCTTCTCCATGAAGAGGGCGGAGATGATGTTGCCAGGCAACACGGCCAGACTGCCAAGGAAGCTGACTAGATATATGAGGACATCATTCTCTTCACCAGTATCCAAGTGGCATCCACGTTTGTCGTGCTCAAATGTATTGTTTTCCATTTTACAGTCGATGAACTTCTTCTTCAGATCTACAGAGTATCGGAAAGAGCATAACAAAAAAAGGAGGTTCAGGATGTTGTGCCTCTGTGCGTTGTATTGTAAAGTAAAATGAAATTGAAAATTAAAGAACATCAGGTGCTTCAGGAAGGATTCCGCCCTGCTGTCACTATATATATATATATATATATATATATATATATATATATATATATATATATATATATATATATATATATATATATATATATATATATATATATTATACATACATACATACATACATACATTTCTAAAGATGCTATTGACTTGATGTTTTTTTTACAAGTTGTAGGCAACAACTTGTGCAATTGACATGTGCAAACCCAAACTACAGGTTTTCTGCTTAAAAATTAATCTCCCCCCAGCTTTTAATGCACTTTTCTAGTAAGTGCTGTGTCACGAGTCAGTTTGAAAGAACTAATCTTTTGAGTGAAGGTTAATAAACGGATGAAGTGATTTGTTCCTTTCTAAATTCTGACCAATTAGCAGGCAAGGATTGTATTACTCTGTTGAATGTACTATTACCCAAAGTGACTCGTAAAACACTTTCGCGTTATGAGTAACTCAACTCTCTCTTTTCAAATGTACGTTAGGAGCATTACAAGAACCTGAGGTGGGACACTTCCATAGTGGAGATGGACCAACCAGGCCTGGTTTTGAGGACGACCTGCTCCAAAGGCGTCTACCTGTATCGTCTCATCTTCAAAATGAACTCTTATTATTCTACTGTGCTCTTCATTGTCAAATATGGCATAATGTGTTATCCTGGCACTTGGCATCTCTTGCAGCCTGTTGTGCATGGAAGGGTGTCTGACTATCATTTGTGACACACCTCTTACGCGGAGCTGGAAAGAGGGTGGCCAACAATTTGACGTGATTTTTAGTTCTACCTCAAAGCAGAATACTGAGTATACATACCAAATCTCTGAGCCTCCCAAACATGAACTGCTTCACCTGCACCTACCTGTATTTGTGAAGACAGAGTTGCGTATGGTGCAGTTCTCAAACACTGTGTCAGTGGACCTGATGTCCTCAAAGAGACAGTCTTCAAACAATGAGTCCTCAAACTTCATAGACTTCAGTTCTATTTTGATGAACCTATGGGCATGGGATGGGACAGACAAACAAGCCAATACACAAAGAAAACGTGGACTCGGACTTCTATTGCTGGGGTATTGCAGAATGAAAGGAATGGTCCCATAGCAGTCAATCACAACTGCCATGCTAACAAGCTTTGCCATATGCATTAATATGAATGCCATACAGTGCATTCATGTACAGCGTGCGTACATGATGAGCTCCATGGCAGTATCATATTTTCCGCGGAAAACTTGTTATTGTAGTATAATGAAGAGCCATTCGGTCTTTTGATATTTCTGCAATAGAATAGAAGTCAAGTAATATACAGTCGTAGTCGTCACGTACTGTATACTGAAATATTTGTTTTATGTCAAGAAATATAGTCATGTACAGATGATCTACTTGGAAAGCCTATGACCAGCTACAAAATTCAAATTTTTCAATTTAAAATGTATGTACTGTGAACGAAAGTGAAGAAAAAATAGGTTTTGTTTACCTGTTTGTGAGTATACAGAATGACATATTCGGTGATGTAATATCCAATTAACGAAAAGAGATTACTTCCCTGGCTTACAGTAATTCCTCATTCAGTGGTTTTTCTAGTCGATGACAATCTCTACTGATTTGACAAGATGAATTAATGTTATTAAATTGTCTGCGCTGTCCTACATAACCTATTTAAACTAGCCAAACATCCAAGAAAAATATATCATGATGGCATGTTCAAAACAATTATTTCCATTGGCTACCTTCCTGATTTACTTTGTAATGGACGCAAGGACTGGCACAAATGAAAAGAAACGCCTTAACTTTCTTTTAGGCTATGTTTACACTATGTTTCTCGTGGCAATAATCTTTCAGGCCACAAGGGATAAAATTCAATAGAATGTAATTAACGTGGGGGCAGATGGGATGGACATACTTTATTTAGATTTTCAAACTGATGAGAAACTGCTCGAAGAAAATCAAGTGAATCTAACAGAACCTGGCAATGATTTACAGATTGTAAAAAAAAAAATTGGAAGTGGTCCGCAGAGGGACGAAGCATAACATTGCATGAGGCATAATACTTGCATCCCCAAGCCGTCACTTCTCGGAAAAAAATTAAAATGACTTATTTATTGAGCCATTGAAACACATTATGAAAGAGCAAGCCATGCAGAGACTTACTGGAGTGATTTGTAAAAAATAATGAAATTTTGGCCAAAGTAGGCCGCCTGACAGTGACAATGTGTTGAGATTTGTTTCAAGTTTTGACATGTCCTGTCACGTTTGGTCCAGGTTTAAGTCCCAAATTGCCACATGTTTTGCTCCCTGGCGGTAGCAGCAGGACCATTGTAGATTACATGCAAAAATCCCAATGGGTGGTTAAATTTGACCAAAATGCTCTGGGTCATAACTAATATCAGTGTAGAATACATTAAATGCAATTTTTTAATTATCGCAATTCCCCAAACATAAGACGCACCAGTGTTTAGGGCAAATCCCTTAATTTTAGGGTAAAATTCTGGTATTTTCTATGTTACCGTGTATAAGACGCACCAACAGTTTGGCAACAATGTAAAAACTATAGCAAAGGAAAATAAATCTCATCTTTGTGAATTCTTAATATTTTCTTGTGTTGATATCCATAAATTATATATTTGTTGCGGGTTAAATTACGAATGTTTTGGATTTACTACATTGTCAGCGGTCAGTGAACGCAGCACCTGTGTAACGTGCTACACGTAGGTGTTTTTCCTTTTCCCAAGACGCAGTTAATTTTGCCATAAATACCCAAAGTTACGGACCATCTGTGTTCCATTCAGTTCATGATTCCGTTAAGTATATGCCAAAATACCACAATTATTTATCGAGTCAAATAGAAACCTTCCCTTCTTCTCCAGCTGATTCAAACAAGAGTGGCAAGGTATAGAGACATCAAAACTTTTACATGATCCTCTCCGTTTTGGTAATATTCCTGTGTGTGAACAGGGATGGACTCGAACGTTGGTTCAGTCTGCTCACTTCTTTTATTGAAAATAATGGCGTAAAAACCTCAGCTAACAGAAGCTCCCGTTAGTTACAAATGGCACTGGCTGCTAACAGCCACCTGACATCCGCCCGCTACCTCGTCCTGTTACGGTAATTACTGTGAGTAAGAAAACGTTCTATATTAAAACGCAAATCCGTATGTCAGAACTCCACTTATGTGGCTGACGGAGCAACCTTCCTTTCTTTCTTCCTCTTGATTTTTAAGTTATCGTTTATAGGACGCATCCATTTTTTTTGTCCTTCATTTTGGGGGGAAAAAGTGCATCGTACAGTTGAGGAATTATAGTACTTTTTGAGCTTTATGATATTTTTTTTTGCCTTGCTACATGATTTTTGCCAGCTGAAACTGAGAGGAACGTGATGACATAATTTTTAGCTTTTCATCCTGTAGATCTGCTCACATGCTAACTTTGAAAATATGATTTTCTCTGTATCAAAACACAGTTTCCAAAAAAACTATAACTGCATCAGAATTTACCTCATCTTTATTTCACATTCGTTTTGTGACACATTAGTACCTCTGTATTTTCTATTGTCCTTCCCCGAAGCATTGGCCTCGTAACTTTTTTTGCCTTCGCCTCAGTGGAACACTTTAAATAAAATAAAGCATCCAGGGAAGGTCTTTTGGCCCAGTTTGTGCTTCCTAAAGGTATTCATCCACAGTTAATCAATCTATTCTATACACAGAGTCTGTACAATTTAATGTGCAAATCACCAGAGGTTTAACAGCTTTACAACGTAAGTATTTGGCCATTAGTTTAAACAAGAGCAAAATGAGCCATCAATAACATATAGCTTATGTTTCACATACAACACAGCATGCAATTTGTGACAAATGAAATGGTTGATATGCTGCATTAACCTTTATATATTTGGCAGAAGGTGCTTATGATGTGCCTCAAACTGGAGGGTTGAGAATCCTGACCACACTGACAACACTGAAGCGATCACTTGCCATCAAGGTGATTTAAGTAAGACTTTGTGAATGTGGAAAAATGTGAACACTTAAGATTTTGTCAACGGTTCAGTAATTCCACGGTTTTATTTAAACGGAAAATCATTTGTCAAACAATTTAAGAGAATGGAAATGCAAGACCTACTTGTCATGGATGTATTCCCCTTCTTTATGAACCTGGTTCTCTAACGAAAAGTTGAAATGGAAGTTCTCCACTTTTTCTTTATGGAATACCTAAAAATTCACAACATTTATAAAATGGTCTGATTAAAACACATTTATACAATGAGACCGTCAGCTGGTGTGAAGTATTGTAAGATTTTATGGTATGGGAAATTTATACGAGGTACTAAACGCAGGGTGTGACGCTTTCCCTCAGAAATGTTTGTAAACATTGAAAACTAGCTCCTCTCATCTGGCTCAATGATTCACGCCGTCTGCCTCCTATTTTCCTTAGCTTTGCTTCGCTTCTTGCCCGTGTCACTCAGCAACCTTGCATGTCGCTAAGTTAGCGGGCTAACATAATGTGTTTGGCACTTACTTGTCCGACAAGCAGATGGGCCAACTTAACATCGCTCTTCGGCCCGAGCTTCTCCTTTGAAGCTCAAAGCGCTGATATTCAAACTGGTTTACGAGCGTGGTTTAACTGAGGCCCAGAGGTGTTGATTTACAAGGGTTTCGTTTGGATATATCCATTGCCTATTTCTGAGGGAAAATTGCCAGACACTACCTTTCAGTTCTATGAACTGATGTCATAGAATATGCACGGCCCTTACGAAAACGCTTGGTATACAAACACAATGTCTATTTTTTACACAAAGCTGCTTCAAATTCTTTATGCACCACACAAGATACATTAAACAAAAACAGATGGACGAGCGAGTCGTTACCTTGACTCTCGACTCATACTCTTCGTATTGAAGGTGCTTGATCATGTCTGGGAACCACACAGAGAGGCCGTAGTAGCTGTGACAAAGCAGTGTGGAGGAAAAAGGCAGTCTTTAAAATGCAAAGACTGGCAACTTTTACAGCGTATGCAGTGGATGACAGTGTGAGCAAACCTGAAAGCCATGCAGAACCAGATGATGGCCATAAAGAGCGTAGCAAACCTCAGCTCGGCAGAAAAAAGAGATACTACATTCTTTAGTACCTGGGACCAAAACATAAATACGTATTAGAGAAATGTCTACCTTTAATTAAACTTTCTAATTGGATCGATCTCTTCGTGAATGAGGCCCAGTCTGCCAGGGAAAATCAATATTTCTCAAGGGCTGTCAGACATGTGATGAGGTTATTTGAATCCGTACGCTGTATTATGCCTATGATACATACAATAGGCCTGCACAGGGTGTGGGGTGCGTACACACCAGTTTACAGAGAGTCAATGAGCGAACAGCCCAGCGTTGTACAGCTGTTCCTGTGGAACTTTGAATCTCAATTAACTCATCCTCTGCTGTCTTTGGAGCCTTGATGTGGGTCACCTAAAAAAGGTAAAGGAGAATAGATATTCTTATCATAGTATCATTACTAATGAGATTTCTTGAACATTTCCATTTGTCTTATTATTTTCCTCAATTATTTGATTAAACTATCACTTATTCATCTTATATAGCAAAGATATCTGCTGGTGTAAATTGTTTTAAATGACTATCTGCTGATGATAGCAGCTTCTGAATGCTGTGGAAAAATAATTCAATATATTAAAAACTGGTTAGACATAAACACCTTTTCATTGCGGTGAAACAAAACCAACTTTATAATCTTTGGCAACAGACAAACTAAACAAGTCAAAATGATGGTAGACTTGAATGACATATAAAGAGTACTTTTTAAAACCAAAGAGCTTCTAATGAAAAAGTCATACACATTAAATTGCTCATAATTATTTTCATGCCGGACTTACTGTGTGACCATATGGGTAATACATATAAAACAACCACTCAGTCTGTCAATAGACTCCGCAAATGAGTTGTGTGAATTATTAAGTGCTCAAAATATGCAGAACCCACCAAGCTGTTATTTATCAAATTCTATACCCTCAGATTCAATGACTTCGTCCAATCTAAATCCCACAATTAATGTATAAAGCATAAAATAACTAACTCTGTAATACTATTATGATTATGTATTCAAACATGTGTGAATTTAATATTTAAATTTATTCTTGGAGTTGATAAAAGAACCGGTCTTGTTATATTGTTTTTTTTTTAGGACATGAATAACCAACAACTGTACTAACATCCTTCCATCTATTTAGAAAAGAAGGTAGGGTGAGATCGGTCCTTCTTCCGACTCCCTTTGAACATGGAAACCACACTGACCTGCAACGTCTATTGATCTCAATTCATGATTTCTTTTTTTCCTTGCTCTTTCTTTTCTTTCTTTCTATGTTGTTCTTAAATATTGCAATGGGTTTATATGTTCACTAAAATCCATATACCAACCAATGCAACAATAAAAGAAGAAGCAAAACCTTTGAGGCAATCCAGATGATATTTTAAGGATGTTCATGATATCACTAAGTCTGAAACACACTTTTCCATTATATTTTTTCCCTTCTTTGATATAACTAAAATATAACTAAATACTAAAAAGGTATCCTTTTAACTCATTCAATGCCAGAGACATATTTTCACGTTTTTTTTTTTTTTTTAAGAGTCCAGATATTCAAATCCCAGGTGCTTAACTCATTCCATACTAAGGACACATTTTTTCAGAGTCCAAACATTCAAACCGACATTCTTAAATAAAACTTCTTTAAATGATGCCATCAGTTTAAATATTTAAGGGCATCCTAGGAATATTAATTCTTGAGATAGATTTGAATGCAGATCATCTGATTGGGAGCTCTGATTGTTCCAACCGGCTTCCTTGCACAAATCAGTGAGTTTTAAATAGACAATTACAGGTTGGTGCTGCCTGGTCCAATTTTTCCTCTCATCTATAAAATCATCTTAAAATTTTCAACCCTGGCTCAATGTACCTATGAGTTTTCGTATTTGAGAAAAATATTGAATGTGACCTGTTTAACTGGGCCTTTGCTTTTGGTCAACTGAGTTAGTGCATCACTCCCATTCAATTGAAATCTTCCATAACTGAAATATTTTGCCTTTGCTTTTCTTCAAAGGTAAGCCGTCCAAGAATCAGTGGATAATGAAACGCCATAATTTACTGTAATTGAGGGAAGAAAATGTTATTTGCAATGACCAGATTCATGCTGTACCGTTTAAAATATGTGAGAACAATATTCCACTACTAAGATGTGCAATTCAGCAGAGTGTTGTCTATTTTCTTTTAGTTTGTAAAATTGTGGAGGGAATCAAAGTCTATAGGATGATTTCTTAAGTTTTGATTCAGCATGGTGTTACGATTGACTGAGAAAGTAAAAATGATTTGAAAAGGCTGCACTTGGCTGTGTGAGATATATTTTGCATGTACAGTACAATACCATCCATGTGAATGCCTCTATTGGATAGCTACAATATTTACTCACAGTGAATACTTTTTCCGGCTGCCCTTTTGCTCTCCAGTTGGTGTCGTGGACCTGCTTCAGAATCATCCAAGCTTCATCGTGCTTGGCATTCTGCTCAAAACAAGATCACAATTTTAGCAACAAAATCCGCACATATTACACTCACACTCAGATTCTTAATTTTTTGTCGATCAATACAAGAAAAAAAGTACCTGGAAATATTCAATGTGCTTCTCTTGTGTATATTTAAAGTAATTTAACACACTACAGCACAATACAAACGCACTAAGCATTGCACAGTTGAATAATGAATGCTCTTAATTCAATTTTTAAGTTACAGATGGCCGCAAGGTAAAAATACAAACAATTATTGTATATTACTAATGTCGCACTTCAAGCAAGAAGCGAGGACTCTCAGGCATGAATGTTAGTCCAACCAGAGAGGCGATGGCAGGAAGTGCTGCAACCAGAACAAATAACCTCCAACTGTGGAACTGGAACTCTGTGCCCATACTGAACCCCCACCCTGCACACAATGCAAATGCCAATGCATTAGATTGTGTGCCAAGTTGTACTGTACATTGAGCTACATTATAGAGAAATATTAGGTATTTACCATATCTGGGAATGATTCCCCAGGCAGTGAAAGAGGCAAAAATCCCACCAATCATCCAAAACATACACAACCAGGAAAGATGCTCGCCTCGCTTGTCCATCTGAAGGAACTCGGAGAAGTATGAGTACACAATCGGTACCGTGCCACCAATCCTGAAAAATAGATGGACTCATTTAACTACACTTCTTTGTTAAAACACAGGCATAAAACTGTACGAAAGTGACATATCTCTATCAGCAAAAGTATTCTAATTATTGTATTATCTTACAGTCTGCTATCTTGCTTGTTGATGTATAATCTTTAGTTTGTGTGACTAAATATCGGTAGTGGGTACCAAAGTGGCCTACTGGTTAATACATCCACCATCTGATTTTCTCACAGCTGTAGTTTACTTTCTGTTTTCAAATTGTCAGTGCGTCCTGGGCACGGCAATTCTATGTGCGCCGATATGCACAAACTGGTGCAACACCGCCCAAAACACAGTAGGCTAGACCAAAATGAGGACGCACATGTTTTTTACACCGAACGCATGGATGTCCGTATACCAAATTAGGGCCTTGATTGTCTTCCTTTCGCTAGTGTGCATATTTACTGAGTTCCACAACTTTCTCCCAAAAATTTTAATGTTAGGTTCAGGAGAAAATCTTTAGACCCCCCATTCCCAGTGCTGACGAAAAATAGTCGAGGCATAGGCGCAGTGAGGAGCAGATGTCCAAATCTTTTACCTAGATTTCTTTTATAATGAAAGGGTATTTCAAGTGTAAACACTCCATTGTTACCATTTTGATCATGTACAGATTTGACTTTAATTCAACGTCTGTGCGAGACTTCAACGGAAAGGGGTAACTGTTCACTTACTGTACATTGTATAAGGTTTAATCATTTAAGATTTAAGTAAATATGTCTACTGCAGCAATATTTGTTTTAAATAATATGTATAGCATGAAGAATTTTCACATAAAAATAAATAAATAAATACATTAAATAAAAAAAAAAGTGATAATTACTTATCGTGGGGGGATTCCGGTCCCCATTAACCTCGAAAAACGGGGGAATCACTGAATTATTAATTGTAGTATTTAGTCCCAAAATAAGTAAAACTTACTACCATGCAGAAACCTCTACACCTGTCTACAAAGAAACCATATGTCGTATCGACAATGCTAACTGTATTACAAAACTAGACATACGCGTGGCCCTTTGACAATCTATGGTTTTTAACCGCATACAATGAGGCAGTGTATGTCAGACAAGCTACACATACCAGACATTTATTGATGTGGTGAAAGCTGTTTGTGGATGGGATCATTTGTGCTGTGCCGTGACCTGATTTCTGAGTGTGTGAATCCCAGTGGAGTGGAGTTATTCTGAGCATAAGCATTGTGCTTGGTCCCAGCAATCAAGCACCAGACTGGATACATGGGGCTTTAAATAAATTAGACAAACGTCACAGCATGTGGAAAAATATTGAAGATCTCACTGTCACACGGCAGCAGATGATGACAAAATAATTACTCCCTTAGAAGCCGTTACTTTAGTTGACCAATGGGAAATGTATGGGGGAAGAGTTTGGGGTACCATGAAGGATTTCAATTTGAGTCCCATCACTCAAGGTTAGCAATGACTAAAAACTTAGCTTTGACCTGCAACATGTCAGAAAGGAGCTAAAATGTCAATCATTTTATGAAAGTCCAACCTCCATTATTTTTTTTTGTTTTGCTTAAAGCTAAGTCAAATTGTTTTCTTTCTTTTGAGCATTAAGGAAAACACAAAGTATTCAAAGTATCTGACTGAATGCCAGAAAATGGGGATTCTTTGAGATTGTGTGTAAAGAATTGTTCAAAACTTTTTCTTATTTACATTTTATGCACAACAAGCTTGGTGGCAACAACGTAAAATAATGTTATTCCAAATACTGTTCAATAGTTACATACATTCAATAGTTAGGAGATCACTGGGCATGGGAACAAATGGTGAATAGAATTTACTAAAAACCAAACAAATATTTCATACACTTTATTTATATACAATGTCCATGGGGGGAGAGGTCCTACTTCATGGATTTCACCTTTCGGGGTGTTTTTCCGGTCCCCATTAACCGTGGAAAACGAGGGAACACTGTATTGTTGATTGTTATTATAATGAATGTATTATTCTGAAGGTGGCGGCTCAGTGATTAATAAGTACACCTCACAGTTCAGGGACCTTGTTCAAATCCTCCTTGCTCCGACCTTCCTGTGTGGAGATTGCATGTTCTCCCCGAGCCTGTGCAGGTTCTCTCCGGGCACTCCAGCATCCTCCCACATTCCAAAAACATGCATGCAGGCATATTGGGCATACTAAATTGTCCTTCAGTGTGATTGGGTACGTGAATGGTTGTTCGTCCCTCTGTGCCCTACAATTGGCTGGCAACCGGTTCAGGGTGTTTCCTCCCCCCGCCGAACAAAGTCAGCTGGGATAGCCACCAGCAAGCCTGCAACCCTTGTGAGGAGAAGCTATAGAGGCTATAGAAAATGGATGGATGCCAGTCTTGTCCACTCCAACCTAACGTCTCTAAGAGTGAAATAAGAACTTCTCTTCCGCCACCCACACAAGCCTCTTCGGCTCTCTAAGAAGGCGATTACATATGCTGAATGTGATTTACGGTAATGTTGCACTTATCTTGTCTTTATGTGACAAAGCTGTGTGTAGCGTGCGAGTGAGAGGGGAGTCCAGTCTGGCGGTAGGAGTAGCAATCTCGGCAGATGTTACAAAGAGAGTTGTTGCAAAAAAATTGGAATGCTGAGTGTTAACTCTACTTCCCTGTTATCATGTTTGTTTAGCTACGGCTAAGGTGTCAAACCCGTTTTTATCGTGGGCAACATTGTAGTTATCAAGAGCCGGAATGTCTGTGAAGTCAAATACATTTTCAAGTTCACACGCTTTTGCTAGTTTTGAAGTCAGAGGCTGGTAAAAGCTGTTCAAAAGAGAGATTTGGAACAACAAATGAGTTTTTTTTTCCCCAAATTCTTAAAAAAGTTGAAGACAACTTGCATATTTGGTATTTGAGCCAGGTTCTTGAAGTCTAACCAGCATTTCACGGGCCGCATAAAATGATGTGGCGGGTCGGATGTGGCCCCCGGGCCTTGAGTTTGACACCATTGAGCTATGGGCTTCACTCTAGGTCGACGTGCAAGGGGCGTTTTGCCGAGGGCAACTCTGGCCCTCCGAGTTCCCGACAAGGGCCAAGCGAGGGGAACGGAAAGGGATAACAGTACAGTCAGTGTATAAAGTTAGATCATTAAATATTTAAGTATGTGTTATGTAGTAATCTTTGTTTCAAAGAAGTAAAGCATGAATACTTTTCAAATACATGAAACATTCTGATAACCACATACACTTGCGCAAACATCTTTTGTTCCTATTTTACGTATTTTACCTTCCGGGGAGATTTGATCCCATTAACCACGAAAAACAAGGGAACATTGTATTGATGCTAGGATAAGTCTGGGATTTCCTTTTTTCTCTCTACCGGACATCTCCTTGAGATCTCGCTTTTTTGGGTCTGACCTGATATCGACTTGTTACCCAGCCGGTAACAAAATGCAACAAAGTTTTGTTGAACGGTCAAACATCATATATTTATTGTGTCTACAAGTATATATTTTTAAAAAGTTCAATAAGTCACCTTGTTTATTTAACTATGAGCACTGTTTCCCCAAAGGTCTCTGTGGGCCACTGATCAAAGGTATGAACCAGATGAGTTCTTGATGGAATAAATTGCAAACGGGAATAGCACAAAAACAAGCTTTTGAACTGTATGTGTGTGGTTATGTATTTGTTGTTACCCGATGCCTGACAGCAGCCTGAAGAAGAGGAAGAAGCCATAGCTCTGGGCAAAGGAGGATAGGAAGACGAAGACACAGTCTATAGCTAAGGCCACAACCAAACATCGTCGACGGCCAACTTTGTCTGCGAGACCACCCCATATGAAGGCTCCCACCATCATACTCAGGAAGACAATCAGACCTGCAGAGAGATATGTGTTATAAATTTGAGTATGTTATTCCTTACCGCTGTCATCAAGTGCTGACTCATTCATGCTGAGAAATTTATCATTTTCCACTCCAAAAGCAAACAACCACTTTTATTTGCGTTTATTGTGTGCACAGTGGAAGACCGGTTAGCATGTCTGCCTCACAGTTCAGTGGTCTTGAGTTTAATTGCAGCTTGCCCCATCTTCTTGTACGGTTTACATGTTCTCCCCATTCTCGCTAGGTCTTTTCAGGGCACTTCAGTCTCCTCCCACATTCTCAAAACATGCAAGGCCAGTATAATGGACAGTCCAAATTATCTTTCGGTGTGATTGTGTGTGTGAAGGGCTATTTGTCTCTATTTGTGTCCTGTGTGTCCTGGGATTGGCTGAAAACCAGTCCAGGGTGACCCCCGCCTACTGCCAGATGACGATGGCTAGGATATGCACCAGCAAGCCAGCAACCCTAGTGAGGACAAACAGTAAAAGAAAATGGATAGCTGGATGTATTTATTGTGTGTATCGTGTTAAAAACAACGCCAAAGGATCATTATAAAACTAATGAAATACTGCTTGGATAGTTCTCAGTGGGCTCACCTGAACAGTTTGCCAGTCATTCGCAGGAGACAGACTAATAAATAAGTGTCCACACTAACATTTCCCTGGCATCGGACCAAAATCTGATCAGCCACTACAGTATACAGTATTGCGAATATTATATGTATTTATGCATGTGTGTTTCTTTCCTACAAATTATTGAAATTATTCTAAAAAATTGAAGATGGAACCCATTTAGTTTGCAGTCCAATCAATAGACAAAACTTATTTTTACGAGCAATGCCCAGATGAGCACTGCAACTTACAAGCAGAACTGGCGTTGCCAGGCTTGTGCGTAACAGCTTGCTGATCGCTTCTGTGACATAGAGTGGAACACTTACACGAGTGTTCATTTTAGCATTTAGCTTTGTCGTTCTCCTGCTGAGCGCAGGTACAGTACTTCGGTAGCCCCGAAGAGATTCACAATGGGCGGAGTCGCCGGCTCAGAAATTACTGGACTTTTGGCTTTGGTTTGTGTTGTGTTATAAAGAATGTCATGTATTTCCATTGGAATTTATTTATTTACAGCTCAGCATTTAACAGACAGAGCTCCTGTATTCGACATACATCAAGACTTTTTCTTCGTGAGTTTTCAACGTATTCTATCACGTACTGTATGTCATTGCGGTAGTGCCACACGGTGTCCGAAATGGGACATAATATCACCATTTTATTCTTCACTCTTAGTTCTGCTTACTTCTACAGCCTCATATTTTGATTAGGGTGTTTTCCTTCCACAGGATATTTATGTTTCACTGTACTTATTTTTTAGTGAATCTGATGTGGTCTATACAAAACATGTATTTTATGAACAAAAAATGTCCAATCATTTCATGCAATTTAAGGACAAATACTATTCTGGGCTAAATAGTGGACCAAAAAGGTAGTTATTTAATTCATCTTTTGATTATATTGATTTATTTTTCAACAATATATGTCCAGTCTGCTCTTTACTGGGAAATGGGAGGAAGCCGGCACGCATTGCAAAAATCTACATATAATTGCCACCAATTGCTTTTACGTTATACAGTATATCAGGATTTTTCCAGGAGATTGACACTTCTGCTTTTCAGATTTAGAAAGTTCAATATGTATGTTTTGGGGAAACCCTTGGACGATTGTCAGGAACGGGCAAGTTTCAAACAGAGACGTTCAAACTTGATTGTTAACCCCGTTTTCCTTACTTTGAAAGACAAAAAGGACATTTGAAAGACACTACTTCCATCACAAGCAGCAGCAGCCAATAAGGTGTTTTTTCTTTGTAAATTATTTTCACCACAATATTTTGTAATGCCATATTTTGTATGTTATTATTTTTGTACATTATTTAATTTGGATTCTCTTTTATTACAATGTTCATGGTGCGGTAAAGACAAGAAAGCTTTAATAAACCTGTCGAGAAAACCACTTATGCTCGTCGTGCCTTTGAGGGAGTTACTTATTATATATTGTGAGTTCTGCAATTAAAGCTAACTTCAAAGAGTACCAGTTGTCCACATGTTATTTTTGTGGCAAATGCATGTTTCTTACATATCAAAACTTAGTAAATTTAAAAAATGTAAAAAAAAAAAAAGGACACTGTCTCCTTTTGTTATTCTTTCTTGCAAAGCAGACTGAAGTTGTAGGATAATTGGTTCCACATCTATAGATTGAAACAGAAATAATTTATGACTGAATTGAATCGAATGTTTTTATTCAAAAAACGATTGTGAATCGAACCCAAAATTGGAATCAAATCCAATCGTCACAGACAAAGATTCCCACCCCTACTTTAAAGTATAATATCTTGGCGAAGGCGGGAGCTTGTCTGCGGTGAATGGAACAACAGCATTTCCTCAAATGACTCAAGGAGTTAGGGTTACACTAGATCTATTTGTTGCATGAGACTAACTCTGGAACACACACTAGTGTGCAGATGGTCTTACAACAGGGGGGGAGCTGTGGCTATCCATCCTATGATCCCTTTTTCTTTTTTTTAATGCAGCAGTATGTGTTATACATATTACGTGATCTAGTTAAAGGAGTATATAAAAACATATCAGAACATTGCATTTAAGTAATAGCATTGGTGTCAAGACTCCAGTGTAGATAATGTAATTTACAGTCAATTTGGTTCATTGTGGCTGCACTGCAGCACTCGTTTTACTCCGCCCATATATCTTCACGTTAAATCTCCATTTCCCTTTTGCATCCACTGCCCTGTTTATTCATTTTCATTCGTTTGTATCCCTCTGTTTGCATTTGAATGCTGCTTGTTTTTCTTGTTCGGCTGCTGTTTTTTGTTTTTTTTTCCTTCTCTCTTTTTCCCTCAATGGAGTGTGATTTGTTGCATAGCCTTTATTTGTTCTCACTGTTCCACAAATGTCAGCTGTACACGTATGCACTTTTATTTCTAATCATGTCCTGTGCAACCTACTGTATAGAATGCAGATATCTGTTAGCAACTGGTTTAAGTCCTGAATATGTGGAGCAATAAATAAACAGCATGCAATCCCTAGCCAGCAAGCTGATTTATTTCTGCATACTCAGTGCACAATGGCTAACCTGACGAGACAATACGAGATATAGTTTGAGGATTTACTGTATGAACCAGATATGTCCCAAGTCCGGCCCTAAGGTCAAATGAAGCCTGTGTTCAAATTTCCACTGGGCCTCAGCCTCTGGCATAAAATTAATATAGTGTGCCTCATCAGCATTGTAGAGCACAGTAGAAAATACAAATTTTTAGACATTTTAGATTTTCACCAGCAGATATATGACAGACCTCACCTGCTTTCGGAAATACTCTCCAAGTAACTCTACCTGTCTGAACAAACCACGAACAAAGTTTCACAGCATGAGCTTTGAGTGGCCCTTTCCAGGCCCTTTCTAAAATAGAGATTTTTGCGAAGAAACAGAGTTGACAGGGCTGTTTCTTCCAGGACAAGTGGAAATTAGCGTATTTCACCGAAATACGAAGCAACTGTCTTTCTAGTTTACTAAGAGGCTGCTACTGTTTTTATCCATCCATTAGCTACTGCTTTGTCCGGGGTCAGGGTCGCAGGGACAGTAGTTTGAGCAGAGAAACCCAGACTTCCCTCGAACCGGCTCCCAGAGGGAGCTCGATACAGATTCCCTCCCGGATGACAGACCTTAATACCCTGCGGAGAGCCCGAACACCCTGCGGAGGAAAATCATTTTGGCCGCTTTTATCCGGGATCTCGTTCTTTCGGTCACGACTCACAGCTCGTGACCGCATGGAACGTAAATGGAGAAGAAAATAGAGAGCTTCGCCTTTTGGCTTAGCTCCTTCTTCACCACGACGGAGTGGTACAGCGTCTGCATCACAGCAGACAATCCACATGTTGATTTCCTGTTCCATTCTACCATCGCTTGTGATCAAGACCTTAAGATACTTAAACTCCTCAACTTAGGGCAGGACCTCATCCCCGACCCGAAGAGGGCATTCCACCCTTTTCCCACTGAGTATCATGGTCGTTGCTGTTGAGGTGCTTATCTTTATCCCAGTCGTTTCACAATCGGCTGCAAAATGCTCCAGTAAGAGTCGGCGGTCAAGGCCTGACGAAGCTAACAGCACAGCATAATCCGCAAAATACCTGAGACGCAATGCTGAGACCCTCAAAAGACCCCCTCAATGTCTATAAAAGTAATGAACAGAATCGGTGACAAAGGGCAGTTTTGGCGGAATCAAACCCTCCCTGGAAGCGAATTCGACTTACTGATGGCAATTCGGACCAACTATGATATCGGTGGTACAGGGACCCAACAGCCCTTATCAAGGGGCTTGGCACTCCCGAAGCACCCCAACAGGACTCTGAATGCCTTTTCCAAGTACACAAAACACATGTTGCACAAACTCCTATGTACCCTTGAGGAACCTGTTGAGGATATAGAGCTGTGCTACTGTTCCACGGCCGGGACAAAAACCAAACTGCTACTCCTGAATCTGAGGTTCGACTTCGTGACTGACCCTCCTCGCCAGCACCCGTGAATAGACCTTACCAGGGAAGCTGGGAAGTGTGTTCCTTCTATAATTACAACACACTCTTCGGTCCCTCTTGTTAAAAAGGGGCACCACCATCACATGTCTCATCACTTAAAAACTTTAAATATGCTATTTGCAGAGCAGCAACTACAGTATTTTTAATGGTGCAAGTTGGATTTAGACATTTGTTTTTATGTGCTTCTATGCAAAGAAGGTTGCATGGTGGCATAGAATGGCAGGTTAGGGTCAGTAGTCATAAGTATTCTGAATAAATGATTTTTATTGGATTGATTTTATACTGATGAAAAAAAAAACAGTCATCTGATGTTTAAAGTGTGCTTCCAGATGGAGTTCTATGGCATTCACAATCTCTGGAAAACTCCATACTCTGTGAGTTACAGTCAGCCTCAGATTTTAAAAAGTCAAGTCTCTTCGGTGCTACCCATCACACTAGCACATAAAGAACAATACTTACATGTGAACAAGAAAATATGGCCATAAAAGCATATCACTGGCGTATTCACATGATTTATTTCACAGACTACAATAGTTATTAGGACAGAAGGAAAATATTTTAAATTGTGGAAAACAAGCACAGTAATTCAATATGTATACAAAATACCACACTCCTGGAATGCATTTTAGAATAATGGATGTGGACAAACACAAACAGCAACATATGTAACACTTGCAGAATCAAATCAGTAAGTCTTACCCAGCATTCCTTTCTCTGCATTGGACAGGCATAGGTCCTTTTCGGCAGACGGCAGAACAAAGGCAACCACAAAACATTCGACCCCATCCGCCATGAGAGCCAGACCCAGCACCATAAAGAGCGTCCACTGGAACTTCCCATGGCCACAATCTTCCATGATATCCTCATACTGTTCCGATAACTCCTGCAGTTCCGAGAGTGCACCGCCAGCCCGAGATTTTGCCCTGAGAATGTATCGGAAAGAAAACAACTCTTGCAATTGAATCACAATCTATTGAGCACAATTTATCATAAAAAGGGAGTTGTTAGATGTTAATTGGTCAGATGGACTATTAAAACTATTAGAAAGACTCAACTAACTATTAGAAAGACTCAAAATGGGGAGTTCTCTTTCTACATTACACAGTTTTCCCAAATGCTCTTTTGGCAACATCAAATTTAGGCATGGGAATCTTTGACTGTCTAATGATATGATTCTATTCCTATTATGAGTTCGCTGATTTGATTCAGAAACAACTTTCGATTTTTAACTATTTCGATTCTTCAGTCTATAGATGTGCGAAGAATCAGCGTACTACTTCAGTTTGCTTCGCAAGATAGAATAACACAGAGACAAAGTTTCATTTTTATTTTTGTGTTTTGTTCTTTTACATTTACTATGATTTGTAAGGAACCTGTTTTTTCCCCCCACAAATCTAGTGTGTGGACAAGTGCTACTCTTTGAAGGTAGCTGCAAATTGTATAGCTTTTATAGAATAAAATAAGATAAACAAATATATACATATAAAAAGGTAGACCATGATGCATTGTCATTTCACTATAATTTGAAGTACCAAAGTATTATGTGTGAAACGGTTGCCCAATGAAAACTAATAATATTCCTCATTACATTTATGACAAAAGAAGATTTGAAAATAAAGTTTTAAGTGAGCAGCTAAATTTAAAGTACAGTATTGGCAAAGCATGAAACGTACAGTATGCCAATTTCTTAATCTCTGGTGCATCAGGTGCATTATCAGTCACAATTGAAACATATTATTTAGTACAGAAGAGAAAATTCAGCCATTTACATGTATGTGAGTAATATGTCTGTGATTAATTTAGAATTTGCATACACTATTCTGTCTTTCATTTTGTTTTGTTCTGTTTTATTTTATGGACAAGCTCAAGATTTGTGTTGTGTTGATTACGAAGCATTTGCTCTCTATTTCAATATGAATATTTGTTCCTGGTAAGCTCTCTTAATTCATATGCACGCACATGTGTGAGGTAAAACCGAAGACGACATGAATGAACACTATTTTTGTTGTTGTTGATCTATTTAGTTGGAGGGCGGCCAAAATTTGTATCATGGCTTCAATGTCATTTTGACCCACCAAAAGCCACCTACTGTATAATCCTTACACAATCACCAGAATTAACGGTGATCGAATTCCATTCGTTAGTTGCCAAGTTAAATGTTGCATATAAATTTGCAGCCGTGTGACTTTCGTGCATCACATGAGTTTGCAAAATGCATCCAGACTGCTTTCAATGAGGAGGGCTGGTTGAGTTTCGTCTGTTGCTTGTTTTTGTTTGTATTTCGACGCAGGATTGACTTTACAGAGCGGGCTGAGTGGTGACATGTCACACCGTCGTGGTATGGATGCCGACATGAAGTATAGCGATATATTTTTATCCAAATTGATTTAGGTGCACTAGTATTGTGAAAATCAAAGCGGCATGGCACCAAAGTTGCAGACATATGCAAATACTTTTCAGAAAGCTCAGTATTGCTCAAATATGAAGTAGGGATTTGGATTACTCAGTCATTTAAAGCTGAATTGTCCTAACCAAGGGCATTATCTTTTACACTTAGGCTCTCTTCTTCTCTAAAAAACTTGGCTGTAGCCAGAGACCGGAGCCTCAGAATTCAAGGTACTGTATAGATTTGTTTGTCGAATGTGTGCTCTCTGAGTGCATTGTAGATGTCTCACCTAGCAGCTCTTTGTGCAGCCTTCACCTCATCGGGATGTGGTATACCTTGATATTCTCCCTCATACATTTGGTCCTCTTCATCATGACCTTCAGTCACGTCACTAGCAGCATCCTCTTCCTGGGGAGGGTAATCAGCCTGGTAACCATATCCATTGTGACCCCCTCCATCACCTTCTCCATAAGTCCCATAGCTGTCACCATCACTTTGGTGGTATATGTTGTTTTGGTAGTGGTCAGTCATCTTGTTGATGTTTACAAGATGATGAACACGTGGAAAGTGTATATCTGCTTATGTGGTTTTTGGGAAGGATCAGCAGTGTTTCACTTTTAATGGTATGAACAGTGACTCTTCAGTTATAGCAAAATGAATAAATTGCTTAAAAATATCCGATCTTTTGGTCTCAGTTATTAGACTTGTTGCTTTCTTGTCATAAGTGTGTAAAAATCCATGCCTAAATGTGTTGAGACCTGATGTCAGGACCTAGAGTGGTGTATCGATGACTTCAGAGAATAGAAAAAGGTATCTGCAACATCCAAACCTAAAGACAAGGGGAGAAAAAATATGTGAATTCTCAAACAACAATGAACATTACATTTTCACATCTTTAGCCTAAATTTACATGAAGTTACTGGGTGCCACAGCAACCCTACTGGCCAGTAATGTAGTAATTGGTTTATTAATTATATATGTAGTAGTTAAGAGGAAGAGGCTCATGTGGATGTTGTGGTTAGAATGGTTTAACAGGCTGTGACTTAGTGAGTGGGGCCAGCTATCAGCCAACCTGCACACTCCTGTAAAGGTGTTAAATGGATGGGGGCATCGAGTCCTCAGTAGCATGCACAGTGTGCTGCTGTGTGTCTGTTCCTGGCACCAATGTACCACATGATATGGGCTGGTGGGGGGATAAGATGAGGAAACGTGTCAAGAAATGATTGCTGTGGATGCACAGTAACATCTTCAAAGTGCCAAAACACATGGCAAGCACCACGCGAATGAACCACTCCAACACAAGGATGAGCATAGCTGGTGGTCAGTGTCTCTATTTGGGTATATATGTGTTAGGTCCGGTAGCTCAGTGGAAAAATGGTCAGCATGCCTCACAGTTATGAGCCCTGAGTTCAAATCCACCTGGCTCCAACCTTCCTGTGTGGAGCTTGCATGTTCCCCGATTCTCCCCGAGCACGCATGGCTTCTCTTCGGGCGTTCCGTCTTCCTCCCACACTCCCAAAACATGCATGGCAGGTGTTTTTGACGCACTAATCAGGGGTGGGGAATTCCGGTCCTCGAGGGCCGGTGTCCTGCATGTTTTCCAGTTTTCTATCGCAAACAAGTGCCTCTAGAAATTGGATGGCTGGATGGAAGAATGTGTTACGTTCTGGTTGTATTTAGGTTGGTATCAGAGTTTTCTGGACTTATGTTGATTTTTTTGTTTTAATTTTGAGTTGTTCTTGTTTCCTTGTTGTCATGTCAGTTTTGAGTGAATTTAGTTATCGTTGATTTGTCGTCGTTTGAGTAGTCTGTTGTTTCTGTTGCTGCCACCTATTTCTTGTTTCCGCATCAGTGTTTCCGAGTCCTGTTTCCGAGTTTTGATTCTTGTTTTTTTGAGTCGTTTCTTTGGTTAGTTAGATGGTTGACTCTGCTTGGTGGTCTTCCTCCCCATATTAAATTAGTGTTAATTTGAGCACAGTCCTACCTGTCTACCTCCTTGCATTTTGGTTCCGTCTCTACCATGTTCCAGCGTGACAATATGTGGAAAATGTACCGGATAAATATGAAAAATATTTAAGAACCACAAAATCAAGTCTCCTTTTTCATATCCGCTGTATGCCCTGTAGGTTGCAAATCACATGTTTTGTTTTCTTTTTAATAACTTCATACAAAGCAACCAATAATGCCAAACACAACAAAATATAAAATGTGAATCTGGGTGATAGTTGACCAGCCTTGATCTGGCTCTCCAACATCATGTAAAGGCTATTTGCTACTGACAGATGGGCAGCAGGAAATTAAATTCTGGCGACCTCATCAGTTTGCCAATGTTGCACAGCCAGGCTATATCTGCACTCTGTCTTTGAATAATGCAGATAATTAATGTGATAGAGTCAGCAGCATGCAATGCAGGTATCAACAACTTAGAAAATGTATTCAGATCATTTTCTGATCCTAAAAATATCATATTTGCATCGCGGCATCATATATTAGTAATCTAGTACAATTTAAAAATAAGCAATTATACTGCTAAAGACTGCTGACATCCGTTTATGCAGGAGTGGATGTCAGCATGTCAGCCTACATGCATCGTATGGCAAACCCATAGCTTTGCTCTCGACTGTGAACTAGTGAACTTTTTCTCCTTTTAATGGTTAGTTTTTAAATGATAAAATGCTACTGAATGTTTGCTTGCACTTAATTGAATTGAGGCTACTCGGTGACGCGGTGAATAGCACGTCCGTCTCACAGTTAAAGGGACCTGAGTTCAAAGCCACCTGGCTCCGGCCTTCCTGTGTGGAGCTTGCATGTTCTCCCCGAGCCCGCATTCCGGCTTCCTCCCACACTCCAAAAACATGCATGGCAGGTGAATTGGACACACTAAATTGTCCCTAGGTGTGATTGGGTGCATGAATGGTTGTTCGTCTCTGCGTGCCTGCGATTGGCTGGCAACTAAGTTCAGGGTGTCCCCCGCCTACTGCCTGAAGCCAGCTGGAATAGACACCAGCAAGTTAGACACCCTTGTGAGGAAAAGCAGCTGTAGAAAATGGATGGATGGATGATTGAATTGATTAACATTAATTGCATTATTTTTTAAAGGAAACTGTAGTGCTATGACAAAATGTGGGATATATTTTGTTGGTGATATATTCCTATGTAAATAAGACTGATACAAAATCTGAAACATAAATAAAACTGGTAATACTATGAATTTAAAGGACACACTATAAGTTAGTGAAGATTCATTGGAATAAAAGATTATATACATTAAAAATAAGTGGGGTGTATATCCATTTATCCATCATCCAAAGCAGCTTATCCTCACATGGGTCACAAGCCTATCCCATCTGTCTTTGGGCAGAAGGCATGGGAGACCCTGAACTGATTGCAAACCAATTGCAGGGCACACAAAGACAAACAACCATTCACATGCACAAACACACATAAAGATAATCTATTATCTCAAATTCACCCACTCTACATGTTTTTGTAGCGTGGGAGGAAACTGGAGTGCCCGGAGAAAATGGGCACAGGGAAGAACATGCAGACTCTACACGGGAAGGGCTGAGCTGGAGGCTAACCTGAGACCTCTGCATATGAGGCGGATGTGCAAATCAGTCTGCCACCTGGAGTATCGATGGAATGCTGTGAAAAATTATCTTCATTCTGATTTCTGTGTTTTCTTTGCATATTTATCATACATACAGTATACTATAGATCAGACATATCCAAAGTCTGGCCCGGGGGACAAATGAGGCCCTTGGTCAATTTCCATCCGGCCTGCAGCCTCCGTCATAAAATCAATAAAGTCTGACCTGCATGGAGAATTAATACATTGGGCAGCAACGTTGTTACCTGCGTGTGCTAAATGCTGTCATCTATAGGGTCAATTAGGAACAGCAAATTAGTATAAGAGAAATTGACTGTATGAGCCTCTAATTTTCTAAAATGGCGACAATCAACAAAAGGAGGCAAGTTGAGCTGCAGTGTGACACTGTGAGCTGCGATCAGCACCAGCAACTTTATATCGTCAACTTTTACTGACAGCCGGATAAGGACAAGTTTCCGAGAAATTCCAGCTTTTGGTAAGAAAATGCTAAGCTTGTTAGGTTCGATGTATTTGTGTGAGAAGGCATTCTCGGTCATGAACTTAAATTAGAGCCGTGTGAGGACACACACTTAAGACATCTTGCACATCCATACTACTGCCACAGAGCCACACCTGGCCCTTGTCCTGCACTCCAGATCTCAGTTTCACTCATCGCACTCATGCGGACAAGTCATTTTTCATTCACGTCTGAAAGGGTTTTTTTTTTTTTTTTTTTAAGTTTTCACTCCAGAATAATAACCATTTAAAATTCCAATCAACATTTATAGTTACTAATTTCATATTTTAAATGAGCCCTGCACTTGTTGATATGACTATTACTTGTTCATTTCTCTGGTATTGTGTTTAAAAATTCTATAAATAATAAACTGCCATGGTGAGATATTTTTTTATGTTTCAAATGTAATTTGCACGTCAGAGTACAATTACTTTTGTTCAACTGTAACAAAAAGGAAATTAAAAGTGTTAAAAAAGTGAAGTTAAGTGAATATTCAATTTCAATATTTAATGTCAATTCAATTTTGATATGCATGTTTCAAATAAACCAAAACACATGCTTAAGATAGCTGAAATGAAAATAAAAAAGCAAATATGTTAAACACAGAACGGCTCGCTGAAATGTATTTAAATTAATTGCTGTATATGTATATGTACATATATGCTTATATGTAAAGAACGCCTGTCAAGGTTGGCCCCCCTACATTTTTAACACACCAAATCTGTTTCACTTTGCAAAAAGTTTGGACACCCCTGCTATAGACGGACGGACGGACGGACGGACGGACGGACGTACGGACAGACACAGACAGACAGACAGACAGACAGACAGACAGACAGACAGACAGACAGACAGATAGATAGATAGATAGATAGATAGATAGATAGATAGATAGATAGATAGATAGAAGATAGAAAAAGTGAGAAGGAAACTGTTCCACCAATTTAGCATAAAAAAAGCTCTTGTGTTGTTAAACAACTTTGTGAGTAGAACATCTACTGTATATAGTCAATGTTCTATTCTCCATCTGATTTTCTGCTTCATCCTTAATTAGTGGCTCAGAAGATGAGTTTTGACAGGGAACAGATGCTCAGTCAGGTTGGAATTTGATGGTTAATTAGTTTAAACGGTTCTGGAGAGAAGACAGGAACACATGCAAAAATGCACATGCATGCATGCATTCTCTCACATATATTGTCTCAAAACGAATAAGGGACTCAAAGAGCCTGATTTGGTAAACGTTTGCAAACTTGATATTTCACGCAAAAAGGTGTGAAAGCTAATTTTCTCACCGGGGGCATCTGTGATTGCACCTGCCAAACACAGTTAACTGCTATACAGTTCATTTTGTGAGTTGTGTTGCATTTAGAATAATGCTGGCTCATGTAACTCAAAGTATTAGCAGCAGAACTATTTATTTGAACTTATCACAGATCAAATTCATTCTCACTTGTTCATTGCTGGCCCTAGATGATATTAGCATTTTTCCAACATTTGATTAGTTGCTAATTCACTCATCCGTCCAAATCAAAGGCATGTCTGATTTTCACTGGTTAATATTCTTTTTTTTCTGTACTATCATATTCTGTAAGATTCAAGGTATTTATGTGACCACTGTGGGTTTAAAATTCATCTCATTTCATTGGCAGATGGTTGCCATTTGAAACATTTTTGTTGACGTATATATAAGGCAAACTCTTCACAAAACAAAAGGAACAGTGGGAGGACACTCAAGCATTATTCTGTTGCAGGAACCAGCACTGGGGAAACTGCATTGGCAGACTGGTAATTAGCCTCGGCCTTCTCTGGGAGTCGACCATAAATTTAAACCAATTCCGAGTCCAATTAATGAAATGAATGAAAAACAATGACGTCGGGATGGACTTTTCAAGTGAACACGCAAAGAATAGAGAGATTAGCAAAACAATGCAGGACTGGTCACCAATCTTATAGAAAGACTGGTATCTGGGGTCACAGAGATTTTCCCGCCCTTACAGTCTGTTGACGGTAATCTCAACAATGAATTTGACGATAGAGCTTTATATGATCAATTTCTTTTTACAACAAACTCAGCACAGTGCCTCTTAAGGCCTCTCCCTGACAAAGCAGAGAATCCTATTGCAAAGATAGCGAATGCTGGGGTTCCTCGGCTCCCAAACTGTTGCAGGTATTTGTTACAGGAAAGTTTTGAATATGTTCAAAATATCCTCGAGAATCCATTAATCAACTAACCATGGCAAAAAGAGCTGCAAACCAATGAAAACCATCATAAAATATGTCATCTAGCCTACAGACAACATGTTCATGGTTTCAACATAAATCAACCCATTCCTGGCTCCTCATGCCTCCTCAATGGTGAGGGTGCTTATATTTATGTTGCTAATGAAAGGGGGCAGTTATTAAAAAAGTTGGCAAAAATAACTGTTATTCTGGTGACCATTTGTTACTCCGTGAGATAAGAAACTAAGAGCCTTAATTTGTTTATTGGTGTACAGTCATGATGGAAAAGAAAAACTTCTTTCAAACAATTACCAAAGCTGAAAGCATTGTCTAATGGCTTGGAAAGAAGAAAAATGACTCACTTGTGAATAATTGATTCTCCCGAATGAATGCCAGGTTAGCAAGGTGTTTCCAATTGGCTTCCAGGCAGTGTTCAGATTTTTAACAGTGGTTACAAAAATGAGTCAGAAGGTACAAATCCGAGAACATCCCAAAAAAGGATTTGACCAGCAGCCCCTATGTCTGGAGTCAAGGGTTCAACCCTACGAGACCTACTTAAGTCAAACTCATTCACTGCCATTGACAGCTATAAATGTCAAATATCCATTTTACCGGGTTTGGCAGTGAATACATTTCCTCATTCACTGCCGTTATTCCACAAAATGTGTCAATAGACCCCTCCCCCAATTTCCTTCCAACCTCGCTGGTTATAAATGTTGCAGGTGTAGCTTGTGTCTTCATGCATATTAAATGAACATTTGGTCCCCTCTCAGGCTTGTTTTTCAACCTATGCTGTATTCACTAAGGTCTCATCACTTTCAACTGAGAAGACTTATTAAATTACTGTATATTGTGGAGATATGATCTTAGTTTTCTTGTTTTGGGGTTTCCCTGTGCATTTGTAGCAAGATTTTTGGAGAATAACAGCCTTCAAGCCAAACAGACAGAACTACTTCTCCGTTTCAAAGACCGAAACCCAGTTTTAAAAGTCCATTACCTTCATAACTCAAGATTCAACTGGGAAAAAAAGGAGCACAAATCGGTGAAGCACAGATTTGACAGTAATACCAACCAGTTTTCCCCTTTGACTCACATACTGAAAAATAACACCTTTTTCAGTTGAGCTAACTCAAGAGTACAGCAGAAAATACTCCCACTTGCTTTAAAGCCACCTGTTTTCTTGTCATTATTTCTTAAAACCAACCAAACAAAGAACAGTAAAATTCAACAAATAAGCCTGAACGGTAGCTTAGAGTATACAGTATGGTCAGTATGAGCAAGCTGTGTTTTAAGATAGCAATTTTTAGCTTGCATATCATTACGCTTTTTACACAATACATTTTTCACAATTTTACCCAGTTGGAAAATACGGACTGGCATTTTCCTCATCAAAACACAACAAATAGGTATAACCTTTGGCTTACTATCTTAAAAAGCAATGGGGAAAAAAAATCCCTTCATCTATCTGCAATCATGGAATTTGACCTAACATTTTTAAACCAGGCATCAGGAACTCCAGTTCCTCAAGAGTCATATTGTTTTCAGTGTCTCCTACTACCTTCACACCTGATTCAAATGATGAGATCATCAGTAGACTCTGTGGAAATCTGCTAAAGATCCTGATCATTTCAGTCAGGTTTGTTGAAAGATGGAGACATTGAAAACAGCCAGAATATGAAAATGAGTACAGCAACCCGAATTCCCTACCCCTGATTTAAATAATAACTGAACTGAAACCGCTCAGGGTACATTGATAGGGTGGTCCTGAAATGCAAATCACAAACACAAAAACCTAAGCAATCAAAAAATGGTCATCATCGACAAAGACAAAAACAAAAAAAAAACCCACATAATCAAAGATAAAACGCAAACAAAAACACATTAAAAGAGTGAAGCACATCAGAATACAACGAGCACACAAGAAAAAATGAGCAAACAAGATAAAAGGCGCACACAAGGAAAAAAGAGCACACTAGGAAAAATGTTTTTGTGGTTTGCACTTCAGGGCTACGGTACATTGATGCCTTACGATCAACATCTCACAGTATATAAAGTAACATAACCCCTATCCATCCATTCGTTTTCTCTAGCCGCCTGTCCTCACGAGGGTGGCTGGCTTGCTGGTGCCTATCCCAGCCGTCTTCCAGCAGTAAGCGGGATAAACCCTAACTGGTTGCAACCCAATCGCAGGGCACACAGGGACAAACACCCATTTTCGCACCTAATCACACCTAAGGATAATTTCGAGTGTCCAATATACCTACCATGCCAGAGAGCCATACCCAGAGAGCCTGCACGGACACGGGTAGAACATGCAAACGCCATAAATGAAGGCCGGCACAAGCTCGAATTGAACTCGGGACTAACCACTCTTCCGCCGTACCTCTATCATCCACTTTAATCATATGTATTATCATACGTATTATGCTGTTGCAATATTTCAAAGCTCAATAAAAGTCTGATATTTGTGAGAGATTTTACCACAGCAGCGTTACATGAAAATAATTTGCTTTTCTTCCAATCAAATAAATTTCCAGTTTCAGAGCGCATAATTATAGACTACAGAAAGTAGTTGTAGGTTTATCAATCCTCCCAACAGACACACATGGGACAACAGGCAAGGACCAACTGACCCGCTTACTTACAGACAAAACGAGACATTTTCAATGTATGCATCGTCCCAGACAAGATTCGAATCATGGCTGTTTGTAGGGCATACTGTACTGCACTCAGACCTCTGCAAAAATGAATTTAAAATCAAACCCTAATGCCAATGTGAATGACTTGTGAATGAAACAATTGTTTGGGTCAGAAAAAGTCAACAATATGGACATAAACATATCACAAACACTACATATTTCAGGATTAGCGTGACACTACATCTAAAATTCACATAATTATAATAATTTACATAATCTTGATATCCTATTTACATTTGTGAAATTATTCTTGATGCATGTAATGTGATGTGAGTCCTAAATAAAACAATAGTTTCAAATATCAGTAAATAAAAATTGTGTGCATATTGAAAAAAAAAAGAGACAGTAGTAATACACTCAGTGCAAATTCTTTTGGCAATTGATCAAGTGGGACTATGGATAGAATGTACTGTATTATTAGAAAATGTTGGGGGGGGGGGGGTCGTGAATGTACTGTATTATTAGAAAATGTTGGGGGGGGGGGGGGTCATAAACTCCCCTGGGAAGTTTGGTTTGGGAAAAAAGTCCAATTTTGGTGTCTTTCCACTCTAATGAGAGGAAGGAATGGACAACAGAAAACAATATTGAGCAGAATAAATACCGTTTGCCTCAATTCTTTAGGCTCACAAACTTTATTTATTTATTTCCACATTGTTTTCCTTTAAGTTTTAACTTTGTATCCAAGTTATATCAAAATTTGATTGACTGGGTTGATTGTGCCAGTTCCCATTTTATGGAGGAACTCAAGAAGACTATTTTTACAGCACTGTACATGCTCAGAAAGAAAAACACAATTAAAAAGGACTTTGCAGAATTGGACTACTTGGACTTATCAAAAATGTGGTGTAAGTCCCAAAACAAGGGCAGCAGCTGTTTTACTGTCATACAGTTTTCTTTGAGCAGCCTGTGTGTGGGACTGAACTGAACACTGGTGGGATGAGGTAGGTTGAGGGGCCTTGCTGTTTACATAATACTTTGACTGCATAAAGCTCTCAGCCTTTTTGAACGATGCATCATATGGCACCTTTCAAACACAACAATTCTTCAGAGCTGATAGTTTGTTTTGAATGGAAAAAACCTGTTCTCAGGGGACTTTTAGTTTTGAAAATTGCAAGCAATTTGATCAGATGAAAAAGAACACTGTTTAGGCCTGTGATGGATGTTTATAGGGGAAGCTGAAGAGTCAGCCGAGTCATTTAGACACAATTAATAATGCATCGTGTTCCTATCTACAGCAGGAAGACTCTCTCTCTCTCTTGCTCTATTTCTTGTTCCCTCACACACACACTAGCAATAGTGCAGTCTACTAAATCAAATTGGAGCTAAAGGAACCGGCTCTGCAATAAAAGCAGCATAACCAGATCTGAATCCCGCTTTTTTTGATAGATTCTTTAGATGCCATTTCCTTTTATGTCCAAATATTGTGATAGTCATGTGGAGAGCATCTTTAATGTTGATCTACTGTCCACAGCACACCTGCGCCATAGCAGGATGACAGCATTCTGCCGTTTGTAGAATTAAAGCAATCAAGTGAATTAAAATACAAAATTATAGTTGTATGGCTTTGTAAGGATGTCTTATGAAGGGTTACACTTGAATCTGGGCAAGGATAAAAATAAACTCCATCTTGAGCTTGTTGAAACTTTTGAGGTTGGTTTAAAATAGCCGTGTTCTTTTACCTTCTTTTGTGGAAAGTGTTTCAATGAATACGCACTTCAATGTGTACATTGATGGTTCATTACAAATTGACCTTTTGATGTGAGAGTACAGTGAAGGTTGACAGAAATATGTCTTCAAGTTCCATTGACTTATTGCCTATCAATTATGTGGTATATTGTAGAATAAGGACTGTAAATAGGATAAGAGAGGAATTGAGTGTGTGCATTGCTTATATAATACAGGCACACAATCTTTGCTTTTGTGCTTTCTGACAGTTGTTATACATTATTTTTTTATTTTTACTTCAACACCAAATGAAATAACCCAATGATGGTGATCTGCAGTATGTTTTGCAATGTTTTGCCATGTTTAATCAAATATAAGTATATGACGTGCATTATTACATAAACATTATTGACATATATTTCAGCCATCGGATGGAGGATAATATTTCAATTGTCATTATATACACTATTGACTTCATATGATGCTACAAATAAAACACATTCATTTCAAATGAAATCAATGACAAATAGTTGACTTACCACATAGGAGTAAAACTGAAGTTTACAAGTGTTCAGAAAGTGTCAGCGTTCCCAAAGATATCTCTCATAGTTCAAAAATCACTCTAAAAGCATCAGTTGACTGCACAAGCAGCACGCAGACAGAGCTGAGGGATTAGAAAGAATGGGATAGATCGAGCCTCTTTTCCTCAATCTGTCTGCTGTTCTCTCTCTCTCTCTCTCTCTCTCTCTCTCTCTCTCACTTTCTGCAGCAGTCCTCTCTACTGCATCCTTCCTGTCAGAAGCGCAGTGGTAGAGTCCGCTAGTGTCGTGTATTATGTGCAAGACCATTCCATTTGTCTTTCTGCAGGGGAAGTCCAGGAGTGATGCGAGGACGGAGGGCGTGCGAGCGGAAGGTGGTGCTTTGAGAGAAGCAGATGGGTAGCTTGTGGGAGGGGGATGGATGGTAGCAGGGTGGGATGAATAGATGAGGAGGTGGAGAAAGTGAGTGGGGGTGCCCAGTGACAGATGTGTTGACTTAGTACGAGATTCTTTCCGCACATTGATGGGAAAGTCATAAAGATCTGCACAGATTTAAGACCTCTACTACACAGTGTGTATGGCTACAAAATTGCTTATGTGCTTTATTTTTTGCATTTGGTTTCTCAGGTTTTACTATCGTGGCCCTGAGGTGAAAATCAACCAAACAAAACACTAGGCAAACAAAAAAGAGAAATCGCGAACGAAACAAAAAAAAAACCCACCACAAGAATCGCAAGAAAAAACAAGCAAACAACAAAACAGACTCACGCAAAAAAAAAGAAGCAAACAAGGAAAATGTAAATAACAAAAAAGACGTAAACAAGAAAATGAATGAACACAAAAAAAGTGGCACCCTGTCATCCCATCAGGATTGAGTCCACTTGCCCTCACCCACACTAACCACTTCTGGTAGGGAAACTTAGTTCGGTTCTTTTTTTTTGTTTGTTTGCTTCCTTTTTCTTTGTGCTTCTTTTTTGTTGCGTGTGTCCTTTTTGTTGTTTGGTTCTTGTTACTTGTATGCCTCGTTTTTCTTTTTTGCTTCTTTTTTCTTGGTACATTGTTTTTCTTGTTTGCTTCTATTTCTTGTTTGCTTCTTTTTTCTTGGTACGTTGTTTTTCTTGTTTGCTTCTTTTTTCTCATGTGCATCTTTTTTCTTGTGTGCGTCTTTTTTCTTGCATGCTCCTTTTTGCCGTGTCCCTTTATTTATTGCGTGCTTTACTCTTGTAAGGTGTTTTTGTTTTTTTGTTTGTGATTACCTTTTTTTTTTGCTGATTTAGTCTTTTGTTTTAGTGACTTGCACTTCATATGAAAATGCACAACATATGGAAATGAGACTCACAGAGGACAACCATTCAAGGTCCAACAACCCTCATTTGGACTATCATGACCTTCTCATGAATTCAGCTTGCCTCTGTTTTGTAATTTAAAACAATAAGATACCGTAATTTACCAAGCAGAAAATGTAGAAAGTTCTTCATTTTGGATTGTAAACAAAAGCAAGTTTTTTTTCACGAATTTACCTGTTACTTTGTGCAACCTCCATCTATTCAGTTTTATATTATCATGCTTAAGTTGCGGTGAAAAGGACAACACAAATACAGTGGGCCCCCGTGTTACGAGATTAATCTGTTCTGCGGTTGGGCTCGTAAGACAAATTCACTGTATGCCGGGCAATCCAAACTTATGTTAAATAGCTAACACATATTTTAACATAATGCCAGGTAAAAACGTCAAAATTCTACATACATATTAAAAATTGCTACCTAAATAGTATATTAAGTGCTATGTATATATAATATACATGTAAATAACTAAATAGTATATTAAGTGCTACGTATATATAATATACATGTAAACAATCAGAAACCATCATAAATAAAATATATAGAAAGGATTTATTTACCTTTGAGTGGCGCTTGTTATGCCCATATTCCTTAGTAAGGGTAACCTAGGCTAAGCTAGCTTCATATTTCTTGATTATCTCCAGCTTCGTTTCCATATAAATCATTTTGTTACTTCTCTCTTTAACATCACTAGCAATCTTGGGACCCATGGCTAACCCATTCAAGTTTGAATTCAGCAATAAAATGCACTAACAATATGGTTTTGTAACCACTCGCAACAACAACATAGAACAAAGCTTTTTTTTCTCCGCCATTTTGAAACCAGTGAGGCCGACCAATAGCAGACCAGCATCTCCGTCATGTGACGGCAACAGTAAATAAGTCAAGTTACCTAACAACGCCTCCAGACAAAACAACACAAATACAGCCAACTCCTTTGGGTCATGACAGTTGTTTTTGCAGCAAAGCGGGGAAAATACCGTAAAGAGAGGACGGAAATAATCAGTATTCCCCATCGCAACAAGAAAAAAAACATAAGCCAGGGACGCTGTAACCCAGGGAGCCACTGTCATTGCAAAATTCCACTGTTATTTAACTGTTAACTCATATAAATACCACAGACTTCACTATCACTTCACTAAACTAGTTTTTGTTTTTTTGGCCACAGAACAGACACTTGGCCTAGAATTACTTTATAATTTGAATATAAAGTTATGCTGTTGTGTATCAATAGAAAATCCAGCAAGGAGGCCGGCAAAAATCAAAGAGCTATTTAAGTTAAAATATCTTGCATGTAAAAAAATGCTTAAATTCCAGAATTTTGACACATATGCAGATAAAACAGCCAAGATTATGTGTTAAAAGCAAAGTTATCATTCATTTCCGGTAAATATTTTAACCTAAAGTTACGTTAATTTGGCTTTTTTTCTGCACACCATTTTCAAAATGCATGCATCATGCTATTTTATATAATAATTACCTTGAATCTTTGACCAAATCATTGTAGTCTCTCCTGCCTGCTTGTGTGCTCTCAAAGTTGACTATTTCTTCCTGTTTCCACTTGAATTCGACGTTGGAACACAGCATGTGTTCGAGATGTTGTCGCAGTGAAAGCCTACATGATACTGAGACTGGCCCGGCCTCCTAAGGGAAGCTGTAAGCGCTGTCTCGTCAACTTAATACAGATGTCTGTGGTAACACGACACTTTGAAATAAAAGCGTGATATTATTTTGCGGGCCACATGAAATGTGTGGCGGGCTGGATCTGGCCACGAAGCTTTGACTCAGACACTTGTGATCCACTGAATGGGAAGAAGATTCTGCTTAACAAAACAGTGTGGGCTATCAGAGATAGCTGTTCATGCCTCTTTAAAAAACATAAACATTAATTAAAAAACTATTGATCACGGTAGTTAAGTGTTGAACATGATATATTGTACTAAGACAAAATAAATGTAAAACAAATAGCCTTTCCTGACAAGAACAGCCTCAACATCACTGAGCAATGTTAGATTAAACATTTTTCTCTAGAGTGCTCATACAGATAAGTTAAACACATTGGTATTTTGGAATTAATGGGTCTAATTTACCAAGAGTGTCTAATTTTGACACAGACAAACGGTGTCATTCTGGTCTTTCAAAAGCCATTGAAAACGTATTACTTCGGAATCAACACAGGAATCACAAATATGTAGAGTGAAAATGGATTGTTGGAAAAACAGGTGAATTATACTGTGCATCTGCGGTACTTTTTAGGCATACATGAGTGTAGTGTGCTAGAACGGAAACAAAAAGGTCAGTAATGTGTTTGCATCTGTGCTTCTAGTTCTAATGCTTTTCCAGCAATTTGCGAATGAGTGTGAATGGGTAAAGAATTATCACTTCATAGGATATGAACAGGAAAAACGTGTGTGCACTAATTATAACTGTGTTCATGCAAGTATGAAACATACACATGCGCACACTCACGCGCGCACAGATGTGACTTCTGTGTACGGTACTTTGCCTTTGGGATGCAAAAGTGTTTTAATAATAGTAGAACTGTTGTGTGTTCATAATGAGTCTTTTTGCATTAACTGCTGCAACTTGCAATTATCATTCTGCCCCAGTACATGAGGAAACAATAAAAAATGCAAGAATAAATAAATAAAATGGTTTATGGATAGATATCAACATTTGACAAGGGTTGGGCATTCAATACAAGTATCCTATACAAATAAACCCCGCACCAAAAATCAACATAAAACACTAAAAAACAGGCTAATATTTATCGAAAGGTAACAGAGGTAATAGGAAATTAGTAAAAAAAAAAAATAATAAAAAAAAACATTACAGGAAGATTTGTCTGTCTAATGGAAATAGCTGAAAGGATTATCGAGGGAGTATGATGAAAGAAGAGGCCCAATGCTAAAAATGTTTCAGTTGCTGTAAGGACCAGTATTATTAATGATTAAAATTACTCGGTAAGTCGGGCGGTATTTAGTTTCTGCATCCCTCAGGGGCCTAACAAACCAAGATGAACTCTGCTATGCTTTTATCCTCAGTTGTTGGTTCATTGGTGTTATCGTAGTAGCTAGCTGGAGCTCTTTTAAAATGCTGCATTTCTTATTCATATTGTGGAAAATATAGGGCACATTAAATCTTACTGCTTTGAATGTGGATCTATTCCTCCACTTAACTTCGAGTGAATACTTTTTGTACTGTCTCAAATTCTTCTTCAAAAACCCCGTTGTTGATCCTGTGCCTAAGTAAGAATAATAATATTATTATTATTGTTATTATCATTAATATTATTAATGTAAATAAGGTTTGCTGAAGACTGCAATAAAGCCAGAAAAATAAAGTGCAATATGTATATGTGACGATTCGGAAGCTTGACTTTTGGTTAATACAATTTAGTTCTAGGCTCACAGATATCAAATAACCACACGATGCATCCTTTGACTACCTTTGAACCGTGCTGAATTTCATATTTGTGATGAGCTCAATCACCTCTGATCTTGTCCCAATGACACCGTTCCTTTGACACACTTTGGAGTGATTGACTCACAATCATTTGAAACAGGAAGCTGTGTATGTAGCCAAACTGACGCATGAAGAGGAGGGAAGGGATCTTTAATCCCAGTGGTGCACTTTAGCAGAACAGCACAAAGCTGGTGATAGAGGATTAAATCAGTGTCATCAGTCTGCCAGTCAACCGAACAGTCAGTCTATGTGAAGAGGAAATACAAATGAAAATCAAGAACCCAATTTCATTTTTTCATTCTCAGGCCATTGCAGCATTCGTTCAGCAATTGTTAAGACGGATAAGTCTGATAAAATGATTCATGTGAGTGGTTGCAATCCGACATGGAAGGAAAGCCTCTCGAAACACTTAGCGTGTGTGTATCTTGGTGACTTATCAAAGAAAAAAATCTGGTGTATTAGCACGATACTGGTATGACAGAATTGTACACACTGCTCATATCCCTCTAAATCTTTCATGATTGTGCCATGGAGTGTCCAATCCTGATATTTTGAATGAACTGGATTGAATTGAGAAGTAGTAGAAGTATTCACATACAATTTTGGGCCCGATTGTTCTACATTTTTTAACGTTATTTGTTGTGTATGTACAATGATTTTGAATGGATAAATGTGGTCCGATTCCTTCTGCCACATCATTGGAAGAGGGACGGATGCGTTGGGGACCACCTCTTACCTAGAATTCTTCTGTAATAAAATTGATTTTCAAGTGTAAATTGTGATTATCATGTTTGTTACAGCCTTTACTTTAATTTCGTTTCTGGGCACTGCTAACATAACTGCGGCTCTCAGTGAGACTACAGCCATTTATGCATTTATAGTTACCTAGTCTGTCTGGCATGCAGGAAATCTTCATAGCACACCTCTCCGCAATATAGTTTTTTTGTAAAAAAATTAATTCTGCGATGCACCAAGGGTGCAATAGGTGATGTGCAAAGTAGTGAGTGACCAATGTAAAGTAATATCATGAGATTTCAAACTCTCTGCAGTAAAATATATGAATTATGCAAATTAAATTTGGCACATTGACAATTTAATTTCTTATTAAGTATGAGTTTAACAGTATTGATATTTCTAACCAGGGAGTGAAATGTCTTGCTTACTGAAGCTGCACTTCTGCCTTGCCCTCTTCAAGATGTTGTTCAATGACGGCTTACATACATTCATCCATCCATCATCTTGACCATTTATCATCACGAGGGTCACGGGAGTGCTACAGACTATCCCAAAAGGGTGAATTAAGGAGCCAAAACAGGCATTTTACTCACATTAAGGTCATGTTCTATTGGTATTTGTTGGAGTTTTGTTATGGGTTGATCTTCGTTTCTCTTTGGGGCTTTTTCTGTGTTTTTAATTGTTTTGAGATGTAGGGTTTTTGTTCATGTGTTTAAGTTCATGTTTTGTTCCCCTCATGTCTGTGCTCATCAGTGTGAGTGTGTGCACCTGTCTACGTTTACCTGCTTCCCTTGTGTTGACCAATCAGCTGCCTCTTTCAATTGTTTCTTATCCAGATGTTGCATGTTGTCTCGTTTATTGAGTGAATGTAGTTTGCAGTTTCCTTTCAGTTCTTGTTGGGTCATTGTCTAACTGTCGTTGTCAAAGTGTTGTGTCAATGTGGCTGTTAAATCCTTGTTGCCCTTGAGTTTCTTCTTGACTTTATACTTATGCAGTTGTCGATATTGTCTTTCTTTTGTTTGTCCTCAAATTGAATCTGTAGTTTTTCTGAGTGCAACCTGCCTCCTTGCTTCCGTTTTTGGGTCCACAGCCTTCCGCCACCTCGCTCTCCATACCAAATCGCAACAATTAAATGCAAAACCGTTGAGAGATCGCACTCACTCATCAGTCCCATGGCTTTGTTATTTACCACTAACGTTGACTGCTCGGCTGTGTGCTCCCCAAAACACATTTTTGGAGCTAATGAAACATTGTTCTTTAAGCGATTGACTCAGTGCAAAATCTCTCCCCCTCACCTCCGGAACAAAAACAAAGATGTGGATCGGGTCAGCGTGTATTTGCACAGGTGGTACGAGGGCTTGATATTGTCATTCACAAATGAGAGCTGGTGCTGAGAGTGCAAAATAAGAAAGGACTGCTCAGAAATGCATCAATGAAGAGAAATAAAACTGGGTGGAGAAATCAACATAGTAACATGGTTAAAATGTCAAAAGAGTTGAACTCCTATGGTATGACCCCTTTGAGGGTTGCATATGAAATGCATGGTGGTGGTAATATTACAGACAGTACTTATTGAATAGTTGCCACAATCAAATAAGATGTAGATAAAATACAATATTAGAGATCCCTGCCTCAGATGGGGACAAGCATCTTGTTGGGCTTATACCACCTCCTATGGCCAGCCCATGGTGACAGGTGTGACGAGTATCTGCTGCAGTTGTCACAGTTTGTTTGATGGGCATGATTGTGATGAGCACAAAGTGAAAAAAGGCAGGCATTGAAATGCCACTAATACAGTGTTCTCTCATTTTTTGTGGTTAATAGGGACCAAAAAAAAACACACAGCAAAATTGAAATCTGTGAAGTACCACCCCACAGGCATCTTTATGCCTGTAAATGTGGGTACCAGATTTTTAAAAATGTGAAAACTATTTATACTTTACATACTTGATGCAAAGATTACTGCAGTACACATATTTACTTAAATCTTAAATTATGAAACCTTATAGATTAACTGTACAATTCAATTATCCCTACCCATTTCCATCCCTTGGCTGTAGTCGGACGTCAGCCTAGAGTGGAACCATGGCTAACCAAGCATGATAACAGGGAAACAAAAATCCCAATTTATTACATCGACATTTGTAACATCTTCCCAACGCTCTCTTTCGTTCTCATCATATTCCTTCAGTAATGTGTGTGAGATTCACTCTGAGACAGCGACTGGAGGTACTGTAGCCAACAGTCAACAGCTTGGACAAGCCTGGCATGGCAATCAGTCAATGAGCTCACCGGCACTCCTACAGGCCACTGGTTCCCAGTGCAAAATCGACCAATGAGGGTAGGAGTTGCAATCCACAATGTGTCTTTCTGCAATTATAGCTAAAAAAAAAACAAAAAAAAAAACGCAAAGCACTGAAGCCAAAAAGATGAAGCACAAAGTAACCAGAGAACACTGTACTGTAATGTTGGAAACTCATCATTCCCTATAATTGCTCCTTATACTACACAATACAATCTGAAAAATAATTAGCCAGCTACCAATAACAGTGTGTTCACTTTTTGTCCAAAGCCAGCATTTCCTATAGCTGCAAAATGCCCTCTCTTTTCTTTTCAAAGACAACAAACACAATGCAAGTCAACAGATCAACCAAAACTGCCCCCATCTGCCCGGTCTTTCTTGGTTTGGGGTCTACCAGCACCTCTAAAAGACAACTATTTTTCTCTTACTTGGCGTACCTGAATAACACCTATATTTTTTGCTTCTAGATGAAACTGTATTGTCGGCTTGACACTGTCTTGAATTGATTTTTCCAGTTTCCTTGGTGGCAATATACATTAAATGCCAAGACAACCAAGCTACTTTTCTAATTGAGCAGTAACAGCCTGATTTATTAAGATAACATAAGCAGGTGCTAAATTTGCATGTTCACGCTGTCCGAGGGCAGCTAACAAAATAGAAAGGAGAACATTACCTTGCTTTGCAATATCTGATCATGACTCCAGGTCCTTCCATCGATAATCAATGCCTGCTTAAGACCAAAATGATCACAGAAATTGAGTGCCTGGTAGATAAAGTCGCACCATTAATACTTGCACAGTCATTGTTGTCTAAAATGATAAATCTGCCAAAAACCTCCCAAGTGAGCAATACAGAGTGTGATTTACAACTAAACTTAAAAGTAAATGCTTATCAGCTAATGAAACTGTGAAATTCTTGCTTTTCCTGAATTTGCTAACATCATGTACGCTGCACTGTTTTTTGCATCATCACCGGTAAAATAGTTCACAGAGTACATTTATTTAAATCACACAATGCCAAGCCACCATTGAGGGGAAAAAGTTCTCATCTGCAAAAGACTATTTGACAAGGATCCAGAAGCTGTGCTTTTCTAAGATTGATGTTTACTCTGACTCACTGCAGTGATGCAGTTATGGATTGGATGGGAGTGGTGTGCCAAATGGCAACACTTTTCTCTTTTACGAAGGCTGACTAAAGCAAATGATTATATATATATATATATATATATATATATATATATATATATATATATATATATATATATATATATATATATATATATATATATATATATATATATATATTCCTCAACTCAATAAATGGTTGATTGATTAATGTTGGTATAATAAATTACTCATGAAGTAGCCAGAATTGTGGTGGAGACATTTGTGAATAAGTGAGTTGCCATCCATCCCTGCGCATTAACTGTGGAAAAAATTAATAAGTGTGAAGGCAGGCTGGAACAGGTAGAGAAAAGTATCATGTGCAATTTGGATAGAAGAGTTTCAGCTAAAATGAAAGAAAATGCATACAAAAGGACAGGAGGCAGAGCTGAACCTAGCACAGATAAAGATGCTGAGATTCTCTTTGGGAATGACCAAGATGGATTGGATCAGGATTGCATACATCACAGGGACAGCACATTTTAGAGTTTTGGGAAATAAAAGTCAGAGGCCAGACTGAGATGGTTCAGACATGTCTGGAGGAGAGATAGTGAAAATATAGGTAGAATGCTGAGTTTTGAATTGCCAGGTAGGAGGCCTTGAGGGAGTTCAAAGAGGAGGTTTACAGGTGTAGTGAAAGAGGACATGAAGGTAGTTGGTGTGAGGGTTGACGATGCAGGAGACGAGTTTAGATGGAGGCAATTGATTTGCAGTGGCGACCCCTGAAGGGAAAAGATGAAAGAAGAAGAAAATGTAGGTGCGTCATTTTGTAGGTACCGCAGGAAGTGTTAATTGAATGTTGGTGAAGTCTCTTCACAATTTGCATGAGAGGCAAGTGAAAGGTGACAAGGGTTATATGTTTCCTTTTTAGCAAAGCATAGCAGAATGTGACCATGTGTAGCATGATACTTTATCATACATTGATGCTCTTTTCTATTTGTGCTTACACACGCACATGCACACATCCAATACCTCAAATTGATGTTTACATTAGAGCGTTCAAATTTAATCAGAGCTGTCAACTGTAGAACTGTGATGTTGACCTACTTTTAGTTGGAAAAAAAAATTCCTGACTCTATTGGATATGGAATAAGATATACATATCATGGAGTAGATGGCATGGAAGAAACTGTATATATATATATATATATATATATATATATATATATATATATATATATATATATATATATATATATATATATATATATATATATATATGTCGTGCAAAATATTATGTTAGCAGCTTTCCTACACTGTGCAGGATTTGTAAGGTGCAGGTGTGAATGTATTTCTTTTTTAACCATTTTTATGAGTACAACTCTAAAGTGTGTGGAGTTTGAATTTTCTTCATGTGAGTACAACTATAAATTGTGTGTATTTTTCCATGAGTAAGAATTGAAAACCTGCTGCAATATTTTTGTAATACAACTCTCGTTCGCACGACTGACTCTTCACGAGACATAACTTATAAGACTATATAAATAATACCAATAAAAATATATAAAAATCTTTATTTGTAATTGATTCATCTTCATGTGTCCATAGAATTTCACTAAAGTGTTCATGTGTGCAACAAAAGTAAGCGTTTTTCAGGCAAGCGTTCTTTCAAATCAATTGCAGTGTCTATTGCTACCAGAACAGAAGCTCCCCACAATGAATCAATTTTGGCCCAAATGGCCCACAAAAGCTTCATTTGAGCATTACTAAAAATGTGTATACATTATCAGTAACACTGGCGTGTGATTATCTTACGCATTTGTGACTTTGGTTACACATTTGTGGATTGAAATACTCATTGGTGAATTGAAAACAGTGAATACTTTTGCTACAATTCTGGCCCTATGACAAATACAATTGGAATAATGAAAACAAAAATTGCTCACTTTGCAAAGCCAAGTTCAAACATATTAGTTGGACATCTTTAACCTATCATCTCAGAGCAAAACATTGCTCAAATACTGGCTGGGGCGGTGATGTTGATGATGGCCAGAACTAAACCTTCAAGTGAAATGTTTTTTTTAGAGTTGTTACTATGAGAGTATGATAAGAAAAGATGCTTGTGACAATTAATCAGATTTGGTACTTTCGTTCAAAAATTATATTTTAAATATTAGATGATTTTACATTACAAGATATAATTACAAGATTATAGGGGTTGAAACGGATGTGAAGTATGTACCCCTGGACCCCCTTCAAGGGTACATACTTCATCCTTTTCAACCCCATCCCATTTTCATGCCTTGAATTATTGCTCACTTATTGCTTCAACATTTCCATTGCACCTTTATATTTTGGTTTGAAAATCTTTACCTATTTGGAAGAGATAAACACGTGTGTCTCCAGTATGCTCCAAATTTCAGTTTGAATAATTAAGTAAAATGAAATAAGAACCATTAAGATCTCCCAGGGTTTGTTCTGTTATATGAACAAAACAGTGTTTTGAGTAATAAAAGTACATTTTCTGTGAGAACCAGTGCACAGCGTCATGGAAGCCTGAATTCTGGGTGCCTGCAGACTAAATTAACAGTACATTTGTTAACAGTGGCTGTGTGAAAAATGAGTAGAGCTGTGGTGATGAATCGAATTGTCTACAATATCGTAATTTTCAATTTGTTACTGGTTATCTCAGTATGGACCTTTGAATAATCAAGCTGATTCCTATTGCCACCATGCAGATTTGATAATTTGATGATCATCATTGAGATTTACTTATTTTGTACTATATACTGTTAGTGACTTTGCATGATAGTTAAGTGTTATGCAGTCAACTATTCAACATGTACATTTTTCTTTGTTAAAGTAACACACATAAAATAAACAATTGATGTATATTTTCTTTGGAATTTATCTTTTTAATAAGCCATGTTTCCTGAAAACACCTATAATGGGATAACTGGCAATCATGCTGTTACAAAGTTAAATCTATGAATGTGATGAGCGATGCAGTCTACTTGCCTTATCCTTTATATCGAACGCAGGTGAGAGGGGTTTCCCCTTGATTTCCTACAAGATGCTAGAGATCCTACCAAGATGATGCAGGAAAAAAATGAGGAACAGAGAGAGGAGGGAGAGGTTTCTTGATGCAGTCTATAGACGAGGTCTGAATACATATCAGCTGTGTAGGCTTGTGGATGGGGTTTTCATCGTGTCATCCTGAGGGAGGCAGTTACATTGCTATTGTCTGAGACTCACTACAGCGGCATCGTGTGTGAAACACATCACTGTTAGAAGACAATTTGACGCTGCTTCAGGCAAACCTTGAACTGGTTGCTTGTGTTTCAACACAAACCCTAAACTGGTTGCTAGTCAATCACATGGCACACAGACAGGGGTGCACATAACATTTCGTGGGTTAATCACATAAGTACCAGAATATCGCATTTGGCACATACCCTTTCATTGTCTTCCTTAATATCCTTCTTAGCATCGCTCCCACATTAGCAGTGTGCACACAGCCAGCCCGCTTCCTTGAAAAGTTTGATTACTTAGTCGTCGTGATTTGCACAGTCCGTTCGGGACCCAGTTTACTTAGTACAAGAAAGTCAGAGGTAAATTCTCAATCAACTGTAAAGTGACAACGTAAACAATCTCACCAGAAAACACAGCCCAGCTAGCCAAAGCCACTTCAGTAAACAGAATAGGACGGCATGGGACGCGCGTTTGCGTTGTTCCTGCTGTTGGTCTCGCCACAAGAAGGCAATACATCTAAACCAGCTTGTTTGTCAGCCTACATTCACATACACTTTTCAAACTGTCAAATAATGACAGAAAATGTTTGACCCTGTATCAAACACACCGGTATTATCTGCTAGCTGAGGTCATGAACTGTAAATCTTGCATTTACGTGCTTCAAGCTAATGGCACGCCTTAGAGCAACCTTCTAGGGAAAAGAAATGTTCAACTCAGGCTCGGATGACATCATGGGTGAAAACTAGGTAGGAAATGCAAATACGCAAAGTGATGCGTGCCACGTTACGCATCAGTGATTTGTTGTGCATGCATACCTGCAAACCAGTTATGTGCATTCCTGCATGAAACTGCAGTGTAGGAACTGAACCCATGCTTCCTGTTTCGCTTTTGAAAATATTGAATCTACTGTATACAGTATGTAGCGACATTGTCTATCACGGACCAAACTCAAGCAAAATTGGAACAATGCCAGATGTGAAAAAATAACCAGTTTAATTTGCATAAATTGATCTTGAAAAATACAAAATATGGCCTCCCATCTTTCTCAAGACAGGAAAATGAACTGTTTCTACAATAAACAATAAAGAGACAATATGGGGATTACCAATCACCTCTAAACAAAATTCCAACAGGAACACTACCAACGCAGTTAATCCTGTGGTTGATCCGATTATTCAGAGATGCTCCTCATTGTCTGATCTTGTGGTACTGACTTTCTTACCTTCACAATGCTTAACTTGGAACCTTTTGTGGATTGTCAAGTTTCTTTTCTTTATGCCAGCAGCCGTTAGTCCAGTGTCAATACCAAGTTGTATTTGATAACTCTTGGCACATATATTGTCTGGCTTATCACGTTGACAGACGTCGCTCCAGTCAGTACCTCCTTATGCATCACATAACAGCTGCATCCATCTTTGCAGTTATCTTTTGTGGATTTCAAGGTAGACAGGGTTGCACAGATCAGAACTGCAAAGTCTTTGTCCAAATATTCTTGAGCAAGTTAATTAACCCACTCTAGATGCTTGGTGTGTACACACCATCATTTGGTGGGTACCGTTGAGGTAGAAAGGCACTGTAGAATACAATAAATAAAATGTGCTTTCTTGGCATATGCTGCATTTGGTCCTGGAGCTGGCTTCCTGTTGTTTCAGCAATGACTTGATGAACCAGCACCCTGTTGGCTTGTATGATGCCATGTGCTCTTGTATCCATTTGTGGGGTACTGAGTTGTAGGCATTCTCTCAGTCAATTCAGGGATTACTTATATGGCTCTGTAGTCTCTTGGAATGGCTCTGTAGAGTCTTGGAAGCTAAGGCTTTGCAAACCAGTGGCGAGTGCTTAAGCCTCTTGTTGATTCCTCTCTAAATTCTATTAGTGACTCAGTATATATATATATATATATATATATATATATATATATATATATATATATATATATATATATATATATATATATATATATATATATATATATGCGCACACACACAACACACACACACACACGTAGTAATCCCAGTGCCAGTGTCCAAATGTTCAGGCGTCACTATTTATGTGGTACCAATGGCTGCAACAGCGGTGGTGCGATTTTGTCTCTCTTTAGCAGGCTGGTTTTGGCTGCTTTGACACCTGTGTAGGGGAGTACAAAAAAGTGAATTATTATTTTCAAACTTTGGTATATAAAATGCTGTGAGTGCTCATCATGTGCCATTATGTTAAGTGTGTTTAACCTGAGGTGTTTCCACACCTCGGGCCCTATTTTTGCAGGCCGTGCACATAAACTCAGGCATAAACACTGGCACATCAATTCCGCGTCAATGCAAACCTAGTTTAGCATGTTGGAAATTTTCAAAGACCACACTGTGTCATGCAGGACGTTCAGTCGGACCAAGGACCATTTCTTTCCTTTTTTTTTTTTTTTTCTTTACACACACCTTAGAATTGGAAAGCTGAAAGCAGTCTCAACCGTCAATCAAATCGGTCCCGCTGGAAACCAGTATTCATAACAACAATTCATTTTGTGAGTTGACTATTTACTACAGAAATTGATTGTCATCACCAGGTCTCTCGCAAGTCACAATTATCTGCTTTGGTTGGGCTGGTGCTGAGAGCGCAGAATAAGTAAGGAATAGATCTATGAAGGGAAATAACACTCTGGGGGGTCTTTAGGGTGATAAATCAACAATATAACATGATTAAAACCTCAGAAAAGTTAAACTCAGATTTATGAAATGTGCCATATAAACGATAAAGATTTGATATCAGTTTATCAGTTGCAAGTAAATAAAAACAGCACAATGATTTGCAAATCATGTTCAACCTATATGTAAATGATTACATACAATACATATTTACAACCCTAACCATATTTAATGTTCAAAATGATAAACTTCAATTGCTTTTTGCAAATGCTCATTGGCTTTAAAATTTTGTGGCTGCATCATGTTCCACAAAAGGTGGGTGAAGCTTAGCAGGTGTAATTCTTTCCCAGTCCTGCCTGATATACAGCTTCGTCTGTTCAACAGTCAGGTGTCTCCCTTGTCATATTTATTGCTTCATTTTGCACCACCCATTTTGAATGGGAGACAGAGCTGGATTGCAACATATAACTAATCTTACAACACGAAGCCACTGTTTTAACAATGCTGAACATTTGGCATTGTCTTGAAATAAGCAAAAAGTGTCCATAAAAAGATGTTACTTGGATGGTGCCATGTTTCTCCAAAACCTGTATGTACCTATTAACATGAACATGAATGGTGCCTTAACAGATTACCCATGCCCTTGGCCCCATCGGACTCATACGCTGAGTTTTGAACTTGACATACAAAAGAAGTCCAGTTTTCACAGCTTCCACAATCCCCCCAAAAGAGGAAACATGTCCAAGCCAGAACATAATACTTTTTCACTTTGCATCAGTCCATCTTCGACGAACTCGGGCACTTACGAATGTCATGCCAACTGACAGTTGCTTTCTGAAGTTTTCCTGACCCTTTGTGACGATGTCCTGTGGCATATTGATGTTGGTTTTTGATGCAGTTCCGCCTGAAGGATCGAAGGTCATAGGCATTTAATGATAGATTTTGGCCCCGCCGCTTACATGCAGTGATTTCTCCAGATTATAGGACCCTTGATACTATGGACTGTATGTGATGAAAAGCTCAAATTCCTTGCAATTGTATATTGAGGAACATTGTCCTCAATCATGGGATCCAGCTTTTCCTAATTGGGATTTTCCTAACAGGTGTTTGATGAGCATTCCTCAACATTCTCACTCTTTTCTGCCACCTGTCCAAACTGTTGAAACGTGTTGCAGCCATAAAATTCTAAATGAATGTTCTCTTGATACAATCAAGTTTACCAGTTTAATACTGAGAAAAATAAATGTTATCAGCTTGAACAAGAAATATCTTGTCTTTGTAGCGTATTCATTTGGATATCAGTTGAAAAATAACTTGCATATGAATGTGTGCGTGTGTTTTCAATTCACAGCTTGTACCAAATGCATTGGTACAAGGTTTGTACATTTAGAGACTTCAAAGAAATGGTTGAAATATTTCACCGAGATGATCAAAATCTTAAGACCTGTTGAAAAAAAGCCACACTTTTCCTTTCTGCTCATTTTTATCAGCTGATTAAAATTCTAGACTGTCACTCAAATAAACAAAAAAAGGCAATAAATAAATAAATATATAAAAAGTAACATGCAATAATGAGTAGGGGGATTCAGATGGGCTCCAACCAGGGGTGTGCCAAAAATTGATTCACATAACAATCAGGATTCTTATTTACTACAATTTAAATCTATTTAAAATGTCCCCAAAAGGATATTAAAGATAAAAAGAAATCCATCCGCTTCCTGTTAGCTTCCATAGTGCATCATATGCGCGCTGATCTCACCATGCACCCCGTTCCAGTGAAAGATTCCCACCCCTACTTCCAACTTCCATCCCTTGATTTAAATGCCATAGAAAAGATGTCGGGACGGATAGCAAAGGAAGGTTATAAAAATGGTCATCTGTTCCAGACACTTGATGTACTTGGTAAAGCAATCTTCACCACTTGAAGCAATGTTGACACGATCTTCCTGGCAACACTCGCATCAAGCATGCATAACTGACTTTTTTCAAGTGATTTACAAAAGAGCTACTCATTTCTAAGTCTGGTTTAGAGAGTTTTTTAAGCGCCTAGTCTTAAATGTTTGATCAGTTGTAAACAACCTATTTCAGTTCATTTTCTATTCCTTGCCTTGACATATTACAGCTCTACTTAAAATCTCATTAAAATACAAATGTTTAAAAAGTAAATTTGAGCTATTTTTCAACTAGTCTTAAGATTTTAATGAGGTCTGTATTAACATTGACTCACTCATTTTAATAGTTGTCTTGATTGGTTTGGCTGCATCCGTGTTTAAGATCCAAGGATGACGCAAAGCCTGTTCTGGCGTTAGGCGCTTCTTTGTATCATATCTGATGAACATTATACATGTAATTAAGGGAAATGAACATACGGTTGATTGCTGTTTGCGCCACTGTGTGTGTCATTGTACGTAATCTTACTCCAAGCAGTAGGAAATGAAGTCCAGAAACTTTGGATTGCTTGACCTTATCCTCATTGCAAGTGTATTTTTTTTCTTTTTTGAGGATTCAATGTCCGGGCTACCTGCAAAAAAATGGAGGCAGGCAGGCAGAAAAAGCAAGCAAGCAAGCAAGAATGCAAGCAAGCAAGCGAGCGAGCAAGCAAGCAAGAAAGAAAGAAAGAAAGAAAGAAAGAAAGAAAGAAAGAAAGAAAGAAAGAAAGAAAAGTAATTTAAGGCATGAAAATGTTGGAACTGATTTGACAATAGCTATTATGAACAAATGTGCTCTTATTAATTATATTTTTATGTTTTCTTACATGACATCTTACCCAAATGGAATATGCTACAAAGTTGTTTTTATGAAAAAGGTTTTGTTTTTTTGTTGTTTTTTTAAGTGAATTGCAGTTTTGATTTATGAGATGGTTTCACTAAATCAGGTGTATATCATGGGGATTGGTTTATTATTAGTCATTGATAAAAATATCAATTTTGCCCAGAAATGTCCATTTTGGGAGTCTAAAAAAACCTCCTCCTTAAGGTTTTGACATTGATTTTCCAGCAGCTCAAAGGTTCAAATTGTAATCGATGGATGGATGGAGTGCACAGATCATAAGTTGTTTTTATCCATTCAGCTACACATCACAGTTACTCCTCTCAGACGACATTTCCCAAGTAATTTAATGTTTAAACTAATTGGACATAACAAGCAAAAATGTGTTTTTGTGACAGAGCTGTATTTTGCTGTTTGTACTGTAATGTAAATGCAATGATTTTGATTGGTCCTTAATGTCAATTATTGTGATGTTGATGACAAATCACGTAGGCCTTCATCATAGACAATACTCTGCAATATGGGAACGCTAAAACCCCCCAAAAAATGTTTTGTTCTTTTCCTCACTCCTGTACTGTTAAACTCCAGTACATGATGGCCTGTCTCCTGCATGTTTTCCAAGTCTTGCTTTGCAACACACCTGATTCAAATGGTCGGGATCATTATGAAGTTCCTGCAGAGCTCACTGATGAGCTAATTATTTGAATCAGGTGTGTTGCACAAAAATCGGGTGCATTGCAAAGATAGACTTGGAAAACATTCAGGACACAGGTTTTTCTAAATGAAGAATTTCAACTTGGCAACATTCAAACTGCTGTAACTTCGTCAATTTTGGAGCTACCTCCATGTATTATATATCATTCCAAAGGTAATGAAGTGTAACTAGAATTTTATTTTCATCTTTGAATTGCTTTTTTTAAGTATAAAATTAGAATATATCACCATATATTTTTTGATTTTCTGAGGCTTAAGCCTGATTTTGTGAAAACACATCTGTCTGTTGGCCTGCCTGTCTGTGTGTGTGGGTGTGACATGGACCTCTTCATAGTTTCCTGAAGAAAACGTGCTTGATTTTTTTGTGTGTTTTTTTGTGCTTACCGATGCGGAATTTTTTTTCATTTGCTTCAATCTGCATTTCCATTGGTGGGAGGCCAAGAATCTGAAATGAATTGATATTCAGTCCTTTGGTTTAGATCAGGGGTCACCAACTCCAGGCCTTGAGGGCACCTATCCAGCATTTTTTCAGTGCAACCCTCCCCCTCAATTATTAGTGGTTCACCATTACTGCCCTTATTGCTCTATTAATGTTTTTTTTTTGTTTGTTTGCTGTTGTATTGCCTACCTTATCATTTGTTTGGTTATGGAATGTTGTCTGCATGGGAAAGTGAACAGAATAAGAGTTTCATAGTGTGGTATTACTATGCATATGACGATAAAACTCTTGAATCTTGAATCCCCACTGCACCTGATTCATATGATGAGCTCATCAGGAAGTTCTACAGGAGCACAACAATGACCATGATCATTCCAATCAGGTGCAGCGGTGGAGGGTTACACTGAAAAGATGCTGGATAGGTGCCCTCGAGGACCGATGTTGATGACCCCTGTTTTAGATTTATTATGTTCAGGCTTGCAATTGTTATAAATCGGAATCTTACTCTTGTGATGGAGTAGAACATGTCTGCTTTGGTATGGCCACTAAAGAGAGCGTAGCCTCTGTCGAGTTCAGCCAACATACAGCCTAGGCTCCACATGTCAGTTGCTGGGGTAGACGTTTTCCCGAGGAGCAACTCTGGAGACATGTATGGTAGAGTGTAAATCGTAGGTCTATCTGCGGTAGATCATATAAGAGAGAGATGCATAAGCTTCTGATTAATTTCCTTTGCTTTTCACATATAACATGGTTTACTTGTTTTTTTGCCATTGATCACTATAAAACAATAACAATTACACTCACATGTACTGTATATATCATGTTTGAAGTTTTGGCTTCATTCATCTTTCAATGGTGCACATCATCTACTAATCTTTTATTTTCATACGTCAATTACAATTTGAACCTCTTGGCTACTGGGAAATAAAACTTGAGACCTTAATGAGATTTTTGTAGAAATGCCCAAATGGACATTTCTGTCTTTTTTGTCAACGACTCAAAACCGAGCTCCACAACATAAATCTGGTTTGTGAAAACACATAACAATAATCAAGTCAACAATAAGCGGGTTCACATCAATGTTTGCAATATTTTTTTCGGCCTAATCTCAATAAATGCTTAGATCACTAGACTGAGAATAAATAGACCATGACCTCACTCGGACCACCACAGGTCGTGGATGGGGGGCAACGACGTGGCAAGCGCCGTTGCGGGACTACCTGGTGACAGTAGCGCATGAATATAAGCGCATGAGCACACACACGCACAGCTACAGTGAAGACTCTTATGAAGAAAGAACCAGCAAAAATGTAAACAGCGCATGAACATGCACACACACTAACAGTTGTGCACAGTGAAGTAGAGAAAATCAAGGTCACAAATGTGGGCCTTTGTTCTTCCCATTTCTTAGTTAAAATCCCAAAAAAACAATAGAATCCAGGCTGTACAAGAAATTTTGAAATGCTATATATTAAACCAAGCACACTTCACATACATTTTCAAATAAGTGGAAGAACGCAATGATAACAATACATTTGAGCGGCTGCCATGATGGCTTAATAACACATTAAATGTACCATATCTGCATGTCTGATGTTCGTAAAAAACTGTACGTGTCAACCACTACAGAATTTATATACGCGTCATGAATAAGATGACTACCTCTATTACTTGAATATAAACTGTTCTTCCACTGCTCTTTGTGGTGAACAGGTCAAAGTCAGCCCCCACAGTGTGACTGGCTCTCCCCGACCTAGTCGATCTGCAATTTTCACCTTCTTATGGAGCAAGACCCGTTATTTACACCTCTGAACATATATATATATATATATATATATATATATATATATATATATATATATATATATATACATACAGTGTTCCTGCATTTTTCATGCGGGCATGGTATGGTATAATAGTATAATAGTAATGATGAAAATGTGAAAGAAATGAATTTAATGATCTATATGTGAAATGGGGAAGTTTCAAATGTGAAACGTTAAGTATGTCATTGGGATAGAATTATGAATTATTTTGGGTGAAAATTATGGAACTATGGGGAAAATATTAATATTTATGAATTATTGGAATGATGGAAATGGTCCTTAAGGCGAAGCGAATGAGTTAAATTTTGTGAATGTGTAATGGGAACGCTCAAAATGGGGAATGTTAAATCTCCCATTGGATACGAATTTGGGATATAGATTTGAAAATATGGAATTGTAGGAAATATTATTATGTATGAATTATTGGAATGATGGGAATGATCTATGAGATGAAATGAAAATATTATGAATGTGAAATGGGAAAATTCAAAGTGTGAAATGGGGAATCCCATTGAAAATTAATTTTGAAATATTAAAGGGGGAAAAATATGGTTTAATGGGAAAATATTGTAATGTATGAATTACTGGAATGATGGGAATCATCCCTAAGGCGAGATGAATGAGCTAAATAGTGAGAATATGAAATGTGAAAGCTGTTAAGTATGAAATGTAAAATCACCCAATGTTAAGTCAATGGGATTTTTGGCATAGAAAACAGGGAATTGTGGGAAATCTGTATATTTGGAATAAGAAAAATGGAAGCAGTCATCGCACGATTAATTGGAATGATATGAAATTGGAACACTGTGAATAGGATGAACAGGGAATGAGTGTAAACGTGTCAAAAAATGGGCGCAATAAAAAAGAGGAATCAAATTCACACAATTATGAGTCAAATGCAAGCTTACGAGTTTTGGGAAAGCTGAAGTCATTTCAAAGGCCAGGACCAACCTGATTGCCACCACCTTTGTTGAATCAAGAAATTACTTTTATGGAATTTGTCAGATATACTGTAAGACAAAGTGAAGTAGTCTACAAACTCCCAGGAACAAACACAGCTTGCCCGAGCAAAAAAAAAAGTCCAGAAGGAGAGTAAAAAGTGATCAATCTGAAAAAGGCTAGGAAGCAATTTCCAAGGCTGTAAGGCTGCGTCGAACTACCAGCCCCATTATCCAGAACTGTTCCAGTTGGCAAAAAGCATTTTGATAAGCCTCAAGACTTTTACAGGAGTATTCTGTGGACTGATGGGTCAAAAATTTAACTTTTCCAAGTTGTGTAGCCAATTATGTTTGATCTAAAAAAGGCATGGCATTTAATAAAAAGAACATAAATGTCAACAGTAAAGCATGGTGATGGCAGTGTGATGGTCTGGGGCTGCTCTGCTTCCTCAGAACCAGGACATGTTATGATTGACAGAAAAAGGATTTCTACTGTTTACCAGAAGATCCTAAATGAGAATGTCCGCGCATCAATTTTTGCCCTCAAAGGCAAGCATCTGGGATCATGCAGCAGGGCAGCAACTAAAAAAAAATCCACTTCAGAAAGGCTCAAAAAGACTCAAATCAAGGTTTTAGATACGCTAAAACAAAGTCTGGATTTAAATCCAATAGAGATGCTGTAGTGTGACCTTAAGTGGACAGTACAGACTAAAAAAAACTCCCCAGTATGACGGAGTTGAAACAATTCTGCAAAGAAGGATGGTTGAAAATTCTTCCACAGCAGTGGAAAAGACTCAACAACTTTCCATTATGTACAGTAGGTTTTTTTTTTTATGTAGATTCAGATATCTTTGTATTTTTTACCTTCTTGGTAATTACAATCATTTTGAAACTGCATTTTGTATATCATTGGTTTGTGCCAGCAATATAATATTTCAAACCTTTGCGAGTGATGTAAATACAAAACAAAAAAAAATCAGAAAGGTGGCAGTACTTTTTCACAGCACCATATATAAATATGCCATGCTATTTATGCATGGATGGTCCGTCTGGTTTGGTCCGGTCCGTCCTCCATCCATCCATTCTCTAGAGCCATTTATCCTCACAAGGGTCACAGGCTTGCTGGTGCCTATCCCAGCTGATTTAGAGTGGGAAACGGGGGACACCCTGGACTGGTTGCCAGCCACTCGCAGGGCACACAGACACTACATTTTGTTGTTAACTGATTTGGGTGTGGTCATGTGATGTTCACTTTATGTGTGGTGATGTCATTTTCAATTGACAGCAAGTGCCAAAATGGTCAGCCCTTGAGAATGTTAAATAAAGGTGAATTTTTGGGGGGATTTCATATTCCACAATTAATCAGCATACCATGTTTATAAGTGGAAAAAAACATCATTTGAAAGTTTTTTTTTTTTAACTTTTCTTCATCTGTACACAAAATATTCAAGCACTAAAACTATTTTGTACAACAATGCAGGTAAAGTACAAATTAATTTATGTCATGTAAAGGTAAAGGTCAAATTTGTAATTGTAGCCTTGTCTATTTTTCAGTCATAATTTTTAACTTTGCCTCCATTATTTCATATTGTATGCTCACTGCAGGGACTAAATGTTCACCTGTGACATTTAGTTGAAAAAGATACACTTGCCATTGTCTTTCAAAAAAATGCAGCCTCCAAAATCGCTCACTGCAGCATTGTTTTCCTTGTCTAATAGAATGTTTTCCTGTAAAAAGAAAGATTAGATATTACAAATAGTATAGCTATCTTGTTTTGTTCCCCCCTTATTTAAAAGCGTAATGCAAAGATGACATCTTGTGAAAAGGTCTTCACACGGAGCTGCAAAAATGCTTGTGGCTATAATGCATGCAATGTCATTATCATTTTGGAAATAAGGACATTATCAAGCTACTTCTTTCTAGTCAATTTGATTGCATCTAATTCCCATTTTCTTTTTCTCATTTAATACCAGTGGTGGACCATCAGGGCCAGCAAGGCCTTCTCTGCTGGCCTAATATAACCAGACAGCATTATCATAACTATAATAAACTATATTAATTATAAAAACTACCATGAAAGTCAATTTCATTTTAAATTCATTTTTACTAAATATATATATTATATACATTTTTAATTTATTAACTTATTCTCCATATTGTTCTTTTCGTGTCATATTATATCCTTTTGGTTACGCTCCTTCTAGTGTTGTGGAGTTTTTAGCCAATTAGAATTCAGCTAACTTGTGTTGCCAGGCATAGCGCATTTTGCTTCAACAGTTGTGGGCTTCTGCGCAAGCGCAGATGGGTATGTGATTGACCTGTATACTTACTTGACAGCTGTAATAGCCACTCGAGTCATAAGATCGCCATCTAGAGGCCTCATGTTGACCGTGACGTGAGTCAATGCTCACTGCAGGAAGGCAGTGCAATACTCAACAAGCAAGCTATGCGGTGTTGGCTTCAGCTGATTCTTTTAAGGGCACTGTGTAGCTATTAGCTAACCTGTCCCAAGTTCTGTTGGGATTGCCTTTTGTTTGCAAAGGATTGATTTGGTGTTTGGAGCTACACTGGATTTGCAAACTTCAATTGTTTAACCAAGGCAGCAACGACACACCAAAGCACGGCTGGAAACACGCGCTACGGTGCTTTTAAAAACTTATGGGGACACCCGAGTGGGTATACAGTATTGTACATCTCAGTTCCTCAATGCGCTACGGTGCTTTGAAAACCTTATGGGGACACCCGAGTGGGTACATTGTACATCTCAGTGTGAAGAGAAATAATAATGAAAAGGTGAAGAAAAATACCGTTTGTTTTGTTGACTGCAAGCATTTTCTTTATTTATTGTTTGATTTTTAATATGTTTGTGTTATATCATTTCGTTCATATTAAAATTAATTGTTAAGAAATGAAATGATGTTCTTCTTATATTAAACTGTGATTTGGAATTTGGACTTCATAAAATTTTGTGGATATTTTAAATTATTATTAATTCTTTTAAGTTTTGACAGAATCACATATAATGATGCAAGTTTTAAGTTTTAATGAGACAAGTTTTAGTTACAGATGCGGGTTTATTGACATTTAAATGCTCCGGAAAATAGCCTGTGTATCCCAGTAATGCTTACATGTGTGCATGAGAGGTAGTTATTCGAGAGTCGACATCACTGAAGGCGTACATGTGAAAGTCACGGACCGTCACTGTATAATACACCTCTCATAAATAATACATTTGTCAAAAACCTGTTAAAAACAGATAAAATGAACAGTATATAAGGCATTAGCACAATGTTTGTATGGTTTTGAGCGTTTATGACATTACCCCATGATAATGTGATGACAAACGGGATTTACTAGAATAAGCTTAGTTGCTCACTAGAGCTTCATGGGAAAAAATAAAAACGTGTCCACTGTACGTACAAAAGGGGCAGAGCGACAAAGCAACTACAAGAAGCACAACAATTTATCAATTTATTTACAACTAATCAAAATTAAAATTAACCTGATTATTTTGGATAATTGATTGTTTACAGACCTTAAGTTCAATTAGAATTTCATCTCTTTTTTTTTTTTTTAATTCATGAAATTCATGACTGATTATCTTCGTGATTGATCAAAATGACACATTTACAAACATCTGCTTCGTTTTAGGTCAATTCAAAATAGAAAACATTGAATAAAGCAATAAAAATTAAAACATGCTTTTATTTTAACATTTGACCTCCGCAGAGATTCAAACATCCCGTAAATTAAGATAGCCAATGGTAGCTCCTCAATAAAGTCTACTCAATCCTGGCACCTCGATGCGTGTTTGAGAAGCACCCTATGAGAAATCAACTTCAGCCCAAGCTCTATATGGAAAATGGTGTCAGTTACAATCACTCCAACACTTAACCAGGAAATGCAAATCAGTGCATGAGCTATAAGTTAGAGGGGTAAAAACTGTTGGATGACGGAGCGAGGGACCACAGGTGGAAGTCGAGACGGAAGTGCCAGTAAAATTTGGCTGACGGAGCGACGATCAACTTTAAAAAAAGCTAAGCTAATGGTTAAGCTATTTAAGCTAATGTCTGCCATTAGCTTTCAGCAATACAGTTTAAGAGGTACGTTTGAAAAACTCAGGATTCTGGTGACACCAAAAATATAGGTTTTAAATCCAAACTACAAAGAGTGTTCCTCCCCATGGCTCAGACTATCAACCAAAACAGCAACAAAGACAGTGTGATTTATCTACTGATGCTAAATAACAACTCTGTAATGTTCCTTACTGGTTTCAGGTCACCATGAACAATCTTCATGCCTTTGAGTACTTGAAGACACTTAAGAATATCGGTGGCATATTTTCTAATGTCACCGTCGTGGAGCCTGCGCATTTTGCTCTGCATTAGGGCTTTAAAGAGGTCCTTTCTGAAAATAAATAATCTTTTCTTAAAAGTTCTCTTACAGGCAGACACAATTTTGTATCCAAAGGTAAAAAGAAAATGTTAACTTACTCAAATAGATCAAAAGTGATGCACAGATGACTGCGGAAGTAAAAGTACTCCTTCATGTGAACAATATTGGCTCTGTTGCTCTTGTCTAACTTTTGCAGGGTCTTCAAAACTTTCAATTCAGCTTCCGCAAACCCATGACCCCTGGAAACAAAAGTATATTTAGAATTATTCTTTTTAATGTCCTTTTATGTGTATGTGTGACTAATTGCATGGAGCGACTGCTTTTGTTCCTTTCCAATTTAATATAAATTTGTATGCAAGTTGTCAACCCTAGTAAAGTTTATGCAGTAATTGACTGTTTGTATGTGTATTTTAAGACAATCAAATGGAAAGCATTAACTCTTTCAGTGCCGAGCGTGATACGGAAAGGCAACACCGAGAGTGCCAGCTGATTTTGAGCGTTTTCAGTCATCTTTCAAGGCCGACTAGTTCAGGAGTGTCATACATGCGGCCTGCAAGCTGATTGTGGCCCGCAAACGGATTTAACCAGGCCCGCAAGATGATTTTAAAATGTAAAGTATACAAATGAGCTAATTTTTTTTCAATAAATGATTCATTTATCTAAAATGTTTTATGATTAAGGTGAGGATTCCGGCACTATGGAAAACCACCCGTGTGTATCTTGGTTTTTGGTACACAAAGGGGACCAAATTCTAGATTTTACGGTCTTTGTGGTGAGCTCTTGCACTTGTGGGGCCCATTTTGGTGGAGCCCACAATAAATCACAATAAATAAATCTATAATATATGTGTTGTATGTGTGACAACACTGCCATCCGATGGTCAGTTATCACTCCAGTGGTCTATTGGCTTATTAGATAAGCTTTAGTCAAGGGAGTCCGCTATCCTCCATAAAAAAAATGTACTTGACAAGAATGTTATGATTTTTATTTTTATTACTCTTTTAAAAGACAAGAATTCTGATTCTTGGCACTGAAAGAGTTAAGCACAGCAGTAACTGAATGTGTCGAACACACTTTTGCACCAGTTTATAACTATCACGACAGCTCCATTTACTAATCATAGGTTTGCAAACACTTTCTGATAGAATATGAATGTCATTATTATTATTATTATTATTATATTTATTAATTGATTTTTACAAAACTTAACTGTAGCCTATTCATAATACTGATTAATTTGGTGACATCTTACTCAGTTGTGTTTCGAAAGACCTTGACCGCCACAAGCATTGTTGTCTTGTGGTCCTTACACTTGAGGACTTTTCCGGCGAATCCTGATCCTATCACCCTCAATATTTCAAAGCGGTAACCTAAGTGGTCACCAATCCTCTGTTGATGAAAATGGCATTGATTAGTCTTAGTAGGATGTTGCAGCATTTCAAATGCACCGATACGCATAAAACAATCATAGTGAGTACCTGTGAAGTAGATCACGACAAGATAAGGAAGGTGGTAACGAATGTATCGCTCGATATTTTGAGGATGTGAAAGAAAAAAATGTGTTACGGTAGTATTTTTATATATGTTTATTTACAGTGCCAAATCACAACAGAAATTGCCTCTGGGCCCTTTACACAAGAATTCTCTTCTGATTTCTTAAAAGTTTAACTGAGCCACACATGAGCAAGTACTGGATGATGGAGTCAGGGGAAAGATAAGTCTAGGCAGACCCAAGACTCTCAATGTGAGCCTCAGTTGGACGAATCAAGAGTGTAAAAAAGGAGAATGACAGTGACACGAGAAAGACTACTTTACATCAATTACCCCATTCAGTCAATCAGTGTCTGACACTCAAGGCATTCAGTCAGAGCAATAAAAAGGGCTATAAATCATCCCTGATCATATGCTTTACAGAAAACAAATTATTTAAATTTTCTCATTAATCCTGGGAGCCTTCTGGATCGAAACGGGGAGGTGGCTTCAGGTACCAGAACAGGTACCTGAAAACTAACGGTTATACCTCATGTTCCATTTTTGCATATTCTGGGGACCAAACTTAAATTTGATATTTTGGGAGCAAAGCACTGCAGGTGTTTTTTGATATATAGAGGTGATCCATTTTTGCTGTTGCATAGGTCAACATAAGGATTCCAAATCGCATTTCTAAATTTTATAGGAAACCAGTACAATGAGGCTAACGCTATGTAAATCAAGCGTATTATGTAATGGAAATTTTATGTATGTACAATTGTTTGTAAAATTCCTAGAAAATCACATTGTCCTATCACCCGTAAGGTGCTTGCAGAACAGGCCATGATGGTGACTTCTGGATTAGATTAACAAAGCAGTGAGGGGAAAGGCAGTGGAATTGTTTTTGGGAAATAAGATAATCATATGATGACACACATTGGCGCACGTCACAAATGCACTGCTTGCCTGTCAGAATTATTACCACAAGTTCAGGGGAAGTTCTGTTCTTAAACGTCATGAACTTTTGAATGTTTGTGAAGACGTTCAAAGAAAGTTCTTTGTTTTGTTTTTTTTAATTTAATTAACTTGCCAATGACTTAATCAAAGGGCTAAATTTAATCGGTGAGCCCTCAGTAGAAAGGTGGATACTTTTTGAAGTAAAAAGGTGATGAAATAGTTATGTACATACTGATTTGTAGAATCCTTGGTCATCATCAAATGCCTTGGCCTCCTCAGATGTGGTTTGGGTCCGAATTTTACTATCCTTTTTTCCAACATACCAGACTTTTCTGTATTCTTTAATTTCGATCTGTTCATATGGTGTTAAGTATCGTCTGTTATCTCTAAGAATACCTGCGCACAAATCAAGATGGTGTTAATCACATATTAATCATCAGAGTGGAAACAATAACTGTGAAAGACTGGTTCCCAGGAGCTCTTACTTTCATATGTCATACTAGGTAAATTGAATGTGAATATTTTGTTCTTGATGGTTGTTCTGTATGCCTGAATAGAAAGACAAACTGCAAGCATTTACAATAAAACAAACTTACAAATACAGATACATTTGCAACGCTTGTCTAGTACAGACCTGAAAAGGTTTGGATATTCCTTGATTGATATGGTTGTGTGGGTAGCTGATCTTTTGACATATTAAGCCAAATTCAGTCATCTGGGGGGCAGGATGTTTTGATGGTGGTGATATCTCATTTTTTTCAGCACATCTTATTGATTTTCGGTGATCTTTGTTATTTCGTGAAGATGGAAAGATCTAGAAGTTCAAAAGGTAAAGATGAATAAATATTCAGGCCGCTGTGAACAAAACTCATAAATTGACAACCCGGATTATATAATTCAGCATAGATGCACTGTTTAAAGGTTTTCATCATTTACAGCACTGTCTCAGAAAATTAGAGTATCGTGATGGAGTTCTTTATTTTCTGTAATGCAATCAAAAAAACAAACATGTCATACATTCTGGATTCATTTCAAATCAATTGAACTATTGCAAGTCTTTTCTTATTTTAATATTGATGATTATGGTTTACATCTTTAAAACCTCAAAACTCCTTTCTCAAAATATTAGAATATCATGAAAAAGTATACTTGTAGGCTATTCAACCAATCACTTGAATTGTCTAATTAGTCGAAACACCTGCAAGTGTTTCCTGAGCCTTGAAGCTTGGTTCAGTAAACTAAATCACAACTATGGGGAAGACTGCTGATCTGACTGCTGTCTAGAGGACCATCACTGACACACTCCATCAGGAGGATTAAGACAAAAAGAAATTGCTTCCAGAACCACTTCCAGAATTGGGGGCCGCTTCAAAGACAGCGGACTGAAGCTGGAGTCCAGGTATCAAAAGCCACTGTTCACAGACGTGTCCGGGAAATGGGCTACAATAGCCATATTCCCATGGTCAGGCCACTTCCGAACTCAAGACAACGAAAGAAGCGTCTGACTTGGGCTATGGAAAGGAATCTCTGGACAGTTTTGTCTTTCATTTGGAATTCAAGGAGCCAGAGTCTGGAGAAAGGCTGGAGAGGAGCAAAATCCAAGTAGCTTGAAATCCAGTGTGAAGTTCCCACAGTCAGCCATGGTTTGGGGAGCCATGTCAGCTGCTGGTGTTGGGCCACTGTCTTTCATCAAGTACAGAGTTAATGCAGCTGTGTACCAAGAGATTTTAGAGCACTACATGCTTCCATTTGCTGAAAAGCTCTATGGAGATGATGATTTCATTTTCCAGCATAATCTGGCACTTGCCCAGAGTGCCAAAACCACCAGCAACTGGTGTACTGACCGTGGTATTACTGTCTTTGATTGGCCTGCCACTTCCCCTGACCTGAACCCCGTTGAGAATTTGTGGGGTATTGTGAAGAAGCTGAGAGACACCAGACCCAACAATGCAAATGAGCTAAAGGCCGCTATTGAAACATTCGTGGCATCCATAACACCTCACCAATGCCACAGGCTGATTGCCTCCAAGCCACGTCGCATTGATGCAGTAATCTGTGCGAAAGGATTCCCAACCAAGTACTGAGTTTATTATTATTTGAATGATCGATTTCGTTTTGCTGTTTTCTTAAGCTGTAAGACTTAATCATCAACATTAAAATAAGAAAAGGCTTGCAATATTTTAGTTGATTATTAATAAATCAAGAATGTATAACATGTTTGTTTTTTAATTGCATTACAGAAAATAATAATTGCATTACAGAAAATAAGAACTTTCACAATATTCTAATTTTCTGAAACAGTCCTGTATGCTTACAAAATAAAAAGTAATCTTTGAAAGGTCTTGACGACTGACAAGTTAACCATATAGACAGAGAGATAAAGTAGGCAACAAGGTTATCACTTAATTTTATTTGTCTTTCTGTCATAATCACCAAAGTACAAACAAATAAAGGCTTGGAATGATTCACCAAATATGTGCTTCATGAACGCAACATACAAGCTCCCTTTTATGAAACAAATTATTACAATAAATGTATTATAATTCTCGGGCTGGTGGATTTTAAGGTACGTGGGTTACACACAACTCGATAATGTTTGGGCAATACAGTGTAGCTTGAGATGAAAAAGCTTGTGGGGTTAGTTTAACAGAACTGACGTCGATCTATTGATTCCAGTGGCAATTCTAAATGCACTCCTCTCTGTCTGGCCAATTCATGCACGTATGAAAAAAACCCAATTAATAATAATAATAATAATAATAATAATAATAATAATAATAATAATAATAATAATAATAATAATAATAAACTCAAATTTAACGTACCTTATTGGGTTGTAACATTGCTGTGTAAATACATTGTTGTCGTTTTGGGAACCTCCCCCCTTGGGCTGTCTTGTCAAGTCCCAAGCACCTCTGCTTGAAGACTTGACTAATGTCAAGATGGTTAAAAGTAAACATTGCATTTGGTAGCTGAAAATACGTTGGTGGTGGTGTACGATTTTATCAGAAGACCTCGTGTTGCCACAGGGTGGTTCTTTGATTTAAAGGTTTGCTGACGTCGTCGTCGTTTGTCTAAAGACTCGCTGACTAAACCAGACAAGAACTCACGCGCGCGTCAGTCGAAAACCGGCGTCACAAATTGTTTCAAAGTAGTTTGGCGCTTGAGGGTTTTAAGATCTGTCCGTGGGCAAGCGTGCTTTTACATAATGCGAATCAAAAATTAGAATTACATAATTAACATGATAGTCATTTACCCAAAACAAACGTGCATTCTTTTTTTATTTGGTAAGTGTCATTGTGTGGGGCACTGCCATTTAATATACGATTATAAAATAAAACGGGTATATGTTGGAAGGCTGTCATAGTAATTTTTTACCACCCGAGGGCAGAAGAGGACAAAATATGTCAAGCATTTGGTAAACAATACGCAGGAAGAATAAATTATCAAACCATTATAAAAGGACAAACTCGAGATTTGGCAGTTAGTTGGATGTGTAAAGCGGTCCGTGGAGAATCATTTGCGACAGAACGAAAGCAATTACAATTTAATATAAAATAAAGATGAAATGACCATAAATATTGATACGGATACTGCCAAAATTTAAAATAATTAATTTAAAATTATTTGTCCACAAAGCTTTATGAAGTCCATCAAGAGCAGGGAAGCAAGATTGTATGCTAAATTACAAATCGCAGTTCAATACACGAACATCATTTTATTTAATTACCACTAATTGAATATGAATGAAATAAAATTACAAAAACATGAAAAATAAAAATAAATAAATCAAATGCTTGACTCACCAAAAAGGCTGTTCCCCACTTATTTCAATACAAAATCTATTCTTTCTTTCCTCAGAAATAAACAAATATCTTGTAGAGTTTGTCGTTGTGCGTTTCATTTCCAAGAATAAATCCTTTTCTATTGACAGACGCCAACGCTGAAAGTTGCGAGTAGATTTGATTTTTCTGCTAAATATCCTCGGGTACAGCTTCGCTCTATGCTACACCTTTAGTCCAGATCACCCAAGCAATAGCAGGAGCTCGGTTAAGTAACATGTATTTTGTTTTTTTTTAAATACTTTAACAACTTCAATTTTTCAACGGTAAACACGGTTGATCATCATTGCACGGTCTCTCTGCAGTGAGCATCCAATCACGTCACATTCAAAGTAGATGGCCACCTCATGACTCCATTGGCTATTGCAACTGTTTATTAACTATGTATATGTGATCGATCACATATGTATTTGCACACTGCACGTATGTCTTTGCACACTGCACAGAAGCCCGCAACTGTAGCTTGCGAATGCCCTCAAATGGGTCTGATTTCAGGCAGATTTCATACATCCTGGTGGCACAAGTTAGCTGAATTCTAATTGGCTAAAAACCCTAACCTAAAACCGCCACGCTGGATGAGCGGAACCAAATGGATATAATGACATGAGAAGAACAGTGTGGAGAAATAGAAATACACTACTGCTGTAAACTTAACCAATGAAACATAAAATTATTACTTTGATGGAATGCATGCAATCAGAAAATGGATAAATGGATTGCTGACCGAGGGCCAAAATATGATGAATTCTCACATAGGTTAATACGTAAAAATGGTATTAGTTACTTTATTTGATTTATTGACACTATATTCTCATAAAGGGTGTGGTGGTGCTCGAGCTTTTTCCATCTGTTTTTGAGCGTGACTGGAGCATTGACATTACCAAACAACTACATATAAGACATTCACAACAGTCGACAATTTAGTCTTGTGTGAAATAATAAAATGTCCATAAAAACGTGAATGTGAGCGCAAATGATTATTTAAATGTGCCCTGTTTTTCAGTGGTGACGATTCCAGGTTAAATTGCCTCTTGCCAAAAATTCAGCTGCGATAGGACAAAATAGCATGTGACCCAAATGCAGACACAACGTATATGTAGAAACTGTTTGGATGGGGCCCCAAATCTTTGGTGACACCCCTGGCAACCTCACCTTTCAGCTGTCACTATGGAGGTGGTTCTCAATATAAATTGTGAAAGAGCAAGCAATTGAATTTGGGGTAAAGGCGGAATGAGACATCATAGTGTTGTTCATGTAGTACAATTAAGATGTGGAATGCCTTAGTCTAAAACTGCTTCTCATAGTGTGTGTGTGTGTGTGGGAGGGGGGGTACGAGACGACGCCTGGAGGGTTGTTTTTTCCAAGTGAAATTTAACTGTGATAAAAAAAGGATTGTCATCTTTTTTTCATGCACCTGTTTTTTTATGCTTAGACAAACCTTTAACCTGTATAAATGCTGCAATAACTTAGTTTACAGTTGTTGGTTTATATTGCTTTTTTCTTTTGTCAATGTTAAAAAAAGGATCGATATCGTTAATTTTATTTATGGTCTCCGTGGCAAGTAGGTTGGGCTTGAAATGTTTTCTTTTTCCTGGGGGGGGGGGGGGGGGGGGGGGCAAAATATAATTGAGAAGCACTGATCTATACAAGATACGCTTTTCCATCGACAATGACCTATTCTTGCAGTTCTGTTTGTCACTTTCCTTTTTCCCTTTCAACAGTTTAGTTTTCGTCACTAGTCAATTTACATAACAGCTGGAGGAAATTTGAGACCATTGTGTCCAAAATAAATCAATAACGACAAAAACAGGCATGTCTGTGTGAAAATGTGTCATTGCTCATGGTAAAACCAAAAAAGGTCTATTTCCAAATGAAAATGTCCACATTTATACGTGCAGGATTGATTAATGGGCTCCCCGATGAAATATGGTTACATTTGTATAAGGTGAGATCCACATGAGATAAAATATGGTCGAATTTGTATGAGGTGAGATCCTCGTGACATGTGTATTATGACATACCGTCATTTGATGGCCTAAAATCTTATGATGCATGCTTCTAAAAGGGGGAATCTGATTAATCTGTACCAAACGTTTTAGCAGCTCAATGATGGTGGTGAATACTGAACAGCAATGTGAGCGGTATATTTTTGTGGCGTGTCAATCTGCCCCCTCGAGAGTTTCAAGTTAAAACTAAATCCAGTGTACAAAATGTGACTAAAACCGCAATGCCGAAAAGCTTGTTCAGTTGTACGTCTTATGTTGAAAGGCAAGACGGAAGCTCATGATTGCTCATGATAATTGACTTTATGCCGCTATTCAATTCAGTGGAGGAGACGCACACTCAGGGCAGCTGGCCCTTCTACCATGTGAGGAGTCAACAGGTTACTCAAGAACCATACTCGCGTGTCGGAATTCAAGACAACTTGAGCCAATACTTGGAGAATTTATTTGGGAGACAACGTGAAATAAAGACGAAAGACTGCGACTGGTCGCTGACTTCACTGAATTGAGCCTCCGGGGTAAGTAGTTGACAATCAGCCGAACTGCGAGTGAGAGCACGACTTAATACCCATCAGGAATGTTATTTTTAATTTGTTACCTAACTGCTGTTTCTCGAGTCAATTCCTCGTCTTTCTTACAAATATGTTAAATGCCCACCTTCTGAACAGTTTACAGCTCTATTTGCGGCATTTCCCGACTTAAGAGGCGCAAAAGGTGAATTTAAGCAGGCCACGAGCTAAGGTGTAATGTTCATGGACTTAATTCAGGCAAGCCGTAATGGCACGACAAGTTGTCGAAAAGCGGTAGTGAGTACACGCGCTGTCGAGAACCTTAAAATTCTAATTCTACCTACGTTGTTGGAAATGTTGAAAAAATGAAATGACTTTCCTCTTGCATATCTACTGTATCAAGTTGTTTCATGTTTTCTCAAAGAGTACAGCCATTTGGTATTTTCGTTGCTCAAAGATTTAGCTACAAGTCATCTTGCGGGAAACTTATATCCTCTAAAAATTCTCGAGAGAGTCTTCCACTAACCCAATGCTTCTCAATGATATTTTGCAAGTCGTATTAGAGCATCCAATATTGTATACTTTTTAACATTGACAAAATGAATCAGCAATATAAACCATATTTTAACAACGGTTGACTCCTTTTCTACAGCTTTTATACAGGTTAAAGGTTTGTCTAAGCAGATAAACCCCAAGTGCATCAAAGTGCCTGGAAAAAAAAAAAAAAAAGATACCAGTCCTTTTTATCACAATTACACATGGCAAAAACAAATCCTTTTCCCTTGGGTCATCCGTGTACCCCCTGTAGGTGCATAAAACAAAACAAATTAAAACTCCTGGAATTTGATATGCTTCAATTAGAATGAGATCACTTCCAAATGTATCTTAAAAACCCCAATTTGATGGTACCAACATGTGTTTTCAACATTTTTTATCCTCTTCAGGGTTAAGAAAGGCCGGACCATATCCCAGCTAAATTTGGGCTTAAGGTGAACATCTATCCTGGGCTTTTTACAGTCCATCACAGGGTCATAAAAGAAACAACTAATACAGTATGTACCACCACGCTCTGTGAACGAAATCCATATTGCCTGGATGATTACAGTATACCACCACTACACCATCACAAATGAATCCATAAAAACACCAACTGTAATTTAAACAAAAAAAAAAAAAATGATGATTTTAGTATGTATGTGCCTGTTTTTTTCTTTGCGGCTCTGTGTGGCAATGGTTAGCTCGTCCGCCTCACAGTTCTGGGATCCAAGTTCAAATCCACCTCGCTCCGACCCTACTGGTTGGACTTTGCATGTTCTCCCTGAGCCCACGTAGGTTCTCTCCAGGCACTTCGACTTCCTCCCACACTCCAAAAACATGCATGGCAAATGTATTGGACATACGATATTGTCCTTAGGTGTGATAGGGTGCCTGGATGGTTGTTTGTCTCTGTGTGCTCTGCAGTTGGCTGGCAATCAGTTCAGGGTGTCCCCCGCCTAATGTCCTTCGACAGCTGGGATAGGCACTAGCAAGCCTGCAACCCCGTCAAGCATAAGCGGCACTTGAAAATGAATGGATGAATGGTTTCCTATTCTGACTCAGTGCTTGACCCTAACCTTGCCAAAACTGAACCCCTAACTATGTTGTCGATCATCATAGGTCATGCTCAGTGTTTGTTCCTTCTAGTGCGCTCCACCTCTTTTGCATGAGAGTGAATGCCCCCCCCCCCCCCCCCCCCCCCATATCCCTGATGAAAAGCTATCTAATTTTTAGACTACAGCTAGGTACTGCTAGTTGCTGCTTCTGATTTGGGAAAGCACTTGAAAATAATATGTCTGACTTGAAACAAAGCAACAAAAATAAGGAAAACATTTCTACCTTAAGCCTTTTTGGGTGGTGGCCTGGCAGCTAAATTGTGGTGGCTCTGGTAGAACCAGCACTGGTTCTGTATATTGCTAGCATTGGGCCACAATTGGGTCACAATTCAGTCAATTTGAGAAATAATCTCTTAGTAATTGTTAGGGTTCAGTATCTTTTGAATTTGGACGATTACCATATTTCTGTTTTACTCAGGTCCCTAATGATATTAATTCCGATTCTTAACAAAAAATGATAATAAATTACTAAGTTTAAATAGGAAAAAATACAAATGCATAACAAACGCAAAAATGTGTATAAAAGGTAACCAAAGAAATGTATATAATCTCACTAGTTGTCAGGGTTATCTTTAAAGGTAGACTAAGACAAGCCCTGCTGCTAAACAGCAGAATAATAACTCAGACCAGCCAAAATTTCTCAGCCTAGGCAAAGGGAAAAGCTTGGCGTACATACTCATGTGTTGCCAACAGCATTTTCGTCGCTCACGCGTCCCCTTTTTATTCATTCAGCAAAGCATTGCACATTACAAGACATAACAAAAAGAGCCACCCGGGCGTCAGCAACAGCTAGGCCAAGGTCCCAGCTCACACTTTCCTACGTCAACAGCTTTATCTAAGGACTGGGGCCAGATGAACTACAGTAGGACTGCATAGATGGATAGCAATGCACGCTATTCTAGACAAGAAATAAGCACATAATGATAACAACCTAATATATGATTCCCTTCACACTAGTCTGCAAGCATATGTACAGTATAGTGGGCCCCCGTGCTACGAAATTAATCCGTTCCGCGGTTGGGGTCGTATGACAGGCAATCCAAACCTATGTTAAATAGCTAATGCATTTAGAACCCCAGGTAAAAACATCAAAATTGTACATACATTTTAAAAATTGGTACCAAAATAGTTTAGTAAATGTTGCGTATATATAAATAATATACATGTATACAATCAGAAAACATCATAAATACAAATTATAGAAAGTATTTATTTACCTTTGAGTGCTGCTTGTTACGCCCATGTTCCCTAGTAAGGGTAGCCTAGGCTACTGTAGACTAGCGTCATATTTTGTGATTATCCCCAGCATCGTTTCCATATAAATGATCTTCTTACTTCTCTGTTTAACATCACTAGCAATCTTGGGACCCATGGCTAACCTTTTCAAGTTTGAATTAAGCAGTAGAATGCACTATAAATACAGTTTTTTAACCACTCGCGATAGTACAAACCTTTACTATTCCACCATTTTGAATTGAGGCTGACCAATAGCAGACCAAGATCATAACCGTGAGGAGACGCTGACCAATTGTAGTGACGCATTGCATGGATGTATTGACGGCAACAGAAACTAAGTGCAATTACCTAAAAACGCCTGCAGATAGAGACAAAACAACACAATTACAGCCAAGCCCCTAGGGTCATGACAATTGTTTTTGTCGCAAAACCGGAAAAATACCATAAAGAGGTGACGGAAAAACTCAATATTCCGCATCGTAAAATGAAAAAAACGTAAGCCAGGGACAATGTAACACGGGGGTCCACTGTATTGATGTAGGATGTAGTTCTATATGCTATCGCTAAATATTAGCTAGCAACCCTGATATGAATTTGTGGATTGAGTCACTGTTTCAATTACAGTTTTACTTGATGCCTCAATGTCACTAGACATTCTTAGCCGATTCTGACTTCCGGTCCTTTTCCACAATGATTCTTAATGCTCGTCGCCAGCCGAGAGAGCCCGCTTGGTCCGTGACTAGCAAGTTTAACAATGCTGTAAAGGCAAGCAAAAAAGGACACACAAACTGATAAGATTGTCAGATTCAATGCTTGAATTTCACTGTGCAGCTCTCATCTGCTGCAGCAGCAATTTCTACTGTCCATTTCGTACTTTTTTGGCTTTAATATTTTTGGGAAACGTGTCTAACATGTTATCATCTGCTACTTTTCACAGGACGTATTATGTGTTATAGCTCAAGGTAGGACGCAAGCCATCAAATCTGTTCGAGCCTCTCGAATAATAAACGTTGCAGCAGTACCTGCTCCATGTCTGTTCCGCGGTTGGGCTCGTAACGCGAATTCACCGTAGGACCCCCAGGCAAAAATATTATAATTGGTCATACATATTAAAAATTGGTACCAAAGTAGTATAGTAAGTGCTACGTATATATAATATACATGTATACAATCAGACAACATCATAAATAAAATATATTGACAGGATTTATTTATCTTTGAGTGGTGCTTGTTATGCCTATATTCTCTAGTAATGGTAGCCAAGGCTAGGCTAGCTTCGTATTTCTTGATTATCTCCAGCTTCGTTTCCATATAAATCATCTTCTTACTTGTCTCTTTAACATTACTGGGAATCTTGGGACCTATGGCTAATCCATTCAACTTTGAATTAAGCAGTAAAACGCACTATAAATACGCTTTTGTAACAACTCACGATAGAACAAAGCTTTACCCTTCCGCCATTTTGAAACGAGTGAGGCCGACCAATAGCAGACCACGGAGACGCCGACCAATAGCAGACCAGCATTGCAGTGACGCATTACAGGGAGGCAAGTGTAACAGCAACTGAAAATAAGTGTGATGACCTAAAAACGCCTGCAGATGGAGACGAAACAACACAAATACAGCCAAGCCCCTAGGGTCATGACAGTTGTTTTTGTCGCAAAACCGGGAAAATACCATAAAGAGGGAATGAAAAAACTCAATATTCCATGTCGCAACATGAAAATAACGTAAGCCAGGGACGCTGTAACATGGGGGTCCACTGTATGTGTTTATGTGTGAAAACACTGCCATCCAGTGGCCACAGTTATCACCACAGTGCTCAATTGGCTTTGTATTAAAAAAGCACTAGTCATGGTTGTCAAGTACCCTCTTTTTAAAAAATGTATTTGATGAGCATTCTAATATTCATTTTGTTACTATTTTAAAAGATGAGAATTCTCATCCATGGCATTGAAAGAGTTAAAAATCTTGAAATCTCCTCCACAGGACCTCTTCAGTGTGCTTGTATTATTATAGTAATAGCTATTTTGTGTTGAAGGCATGATGTCATTTTATGCCTTGTTTGTAAATTCTGTTATCCATTGTGAAAATTGCAATGAATTTTGATTTGGGCTGGAAAAAAAAATCTAAATTGCAAATATAACTCACAAAATCTGTCAGAATATATGCATTACCATTGTTTCCTCAAATTGTTCTGCCCAAGCGTACATTCACTATCAGTAATCCCAGGAAATTGTTGGGTTTACACCCGTACTGACAGAAGACTCTTCAAGGTTAGAAATGGAATCTGAAGATGAGGCAAGGCAACATCAGAAAACGTCGCCTCACTGCCCAAGAGAGTATGCCCAGTCTGTACATCAGACATACATTTATCCGTTGAGTTCCATTGATGTCTGTACTGTTTGTGTTTTTTTCCACCCATCATTGTGTTACAAAGCTATTATATTGTCTGGATATAATGAGAGTCGTGTCAGGAATTACTGGAATGAACAATTATGATTTTATTATCACGCTGCTGCAGTCGACACCGTAGATGTTAAGATCACATTTCCTCTTGGTCTTTTCTCATTTATCTTTCTGTCGTTCAGTGCATAGGGCCACGAAAACAAGCCACTGTGGCACACGCTGTTAGTTCTTGGAATGAGTGCTTGACTTATATGGGGTTGACACCACACATATCAGCTTTGGGGGAGAGACCATGAGACAAAAATACACCAGGGAGATAAGTGTTACTGGCTGACAACATGGACTGCTGTCAGATGAGAAAGGCCAAGTTGAGCTTCAGTATGTCAGATAATCTTGTCATTGCTTGACTTGAGAACTAAAATTGAATTATTGAACACTTGAGCCTGACACTGAGAAGAAATTTATTTTTCAAGTATACATTTTTATTTTGTCTCTGACCAAACAAAACAAACGTGAAATAGCTTATAAAATAAAAAGATTTAATTTTTTTTCGTCCGCCTAAAAAGTGGTATCTCAGAGTAGGATAGCTGTTAAATTATTGCCACTGCTAAAAGCACGATGTGGAAACACTCCAATCTAGAGTGGCTCACTTTTTGGTAGGGCTGCACGATAATAATCCCAATTATTTTGGTCAATATTGCGATCACGATTATTAATCATGAGTATTTGTCATGTTTGGTCAAACATGTCTATTTATTGCACTTTTTTTTTTAAACAAGCAATGTATATAAACATATCTTCCAACATCAATCCATTGTTTTAGCACATCGCCATTACTACATTTAGCTTTTGGGCTACAGCGCATGCGCAACCGTTATTTCATCAGCTCTCATGTTACGTTAGAGAGGAAAATTGTAAAGCCTTGGGTAACCGAATCATATCCTCGCGATAGCCGATCCATTGCTCTACAATCGATTCATCTAAGGCAGTGGTTCTTAACCTGGGTTCGATCTAACCCTAGGGGTTCGGTGAATCGGTCTCAGGGGTTTGGTGGAGCCTCCGCCGTAGAGGTCCACCCATCACTCTAGTCTGCACTTAGTGGGCACAGTCATTGAAAGCGTCCTGCTCTGAGATTTCCTACCGTACACTGCGTTGGTTTTGTTATTTGAACAAGGTGATATTAATGCACAATTCATTTTGTGCACCAGTAAAAAAAAAAAATATATATATATATATATATATATATATATATATAATTTATTTTTTTTTTACTAAAGAAGTGTTGGGTGAATGAGCATATCAAACTGGTGGGGTTCGGTGCCTCCAACAAGGTTTAGAACCACTGATCTAAGGATTTGTGGCCGTGTACTCTCGATTGGTTAGTATGCTACTGATCGCTCGCCTGTAAAAACCGGACATTCGGTCGTATCCGTTTATCGTTTCCAAGCCTACATTTAATTCACTTCAATTCATGCTCAACCTCAGTAAATTCAACCTTAGTATTTTTTTTTTAAAGATATCTATGATATATAATTAAAAAAAAGATGGAATTAATAGGATAATTGATTTAAAAAATTGCCATAATTTTTGGCATTAGTGAAGATAAGAATTAAATGTGATACACATTTGCTTTTCATAACTGTTGGCTCTCTACCAAAACATGGTTCTAGCCAGACGTCTGTGGAAAATCTACTATTCACTTTAGCACTTATTTTTTGTTTTCCTGATTAGCGACTAAACACTCTGTGCTCTGAACCCCCAATTGAAAGAGGGGGAAAAAAGGTATACTGTATTCACATTGCTATATGAATTCACATTGCTATATGAGTTTTTATGAAAATACTTGGTTTTGTTCCAACAACTCTTGACAAAATTTATTTTGCTTGTGCAGCTTGCACATATACAGTATTTTTCAGACTATAAGCCACAACTTTTTCCTCATGATTTGAGCCCTGCGGCTTATAGTCCAGTGCGGCTTATCTGTTTTTGTTTTTTTAGGGTTTTTTTAGGTTTTTTTTTTTTTTTTTTTTTTTTTGCTAGCCACCAGCAAGCAAATGTGTGCATCTGTTCGAGGTTTCAATGTATGGAACAACTATGAAATAGAACTGAAAAGATGTTCATCAATAACTGTTCTCAAAGAGTTTTAAAAATATATTATTAAAAAATATATGTCTAAATTGAACACGAGGATGTATAAAATTTGGGTAAATTTGTGACGTATGTGTACATTTTATATACAGTACATCATATACAGTATATGATTTTATTTATTTATGATTGTATTTATGAGTAATGTGCAATGTGTTTTTATGTTCACTAAAATAATCTATCAAACAAAGGGAGATTAATAAAAAAGATGCTGTGAAGTATTGATTCAGATTTTGAACTGCTATTTAACCAACAGTATTCTGTTAGTGTTGAAAATATCCATCCATCCATTTTCTATAAATATGTTGGGACTAAACATGCAGTCATTTTCAGTCTGTTAAAAAGAGGATGTTGCTCTTGGCAGACAATTCTAAAAAAAATAAATAACAAAAAAAAAAGATAAACTTCCATTTACCATATTATTGTGTAAATATTGTGTAAAAATGTTCTTACCTGCGGCTTATAGTCCAGTGCAGCTTATCCGTGACAAAAAAAAAAAATGTTGCTCATATTGTGCTGCTGCGGCTTATATACCGGTGCGGGTTATCGTCCACAAAATACGGTAAATAAAAATCTATAATTTAGTGGGTCTTGTAGAAACAGTGGGTGCATCACTGTTCAGGGTGCACGAGGTTATGATTAAGCTTAGTTTGAATAATGTGCATATATGCTTTGTACCAAGCACTAGCACACTTGCTTGGCAACAACAACATGGCAAGAAGAAATGCATCAAGTTGTGATGTAGTCATCAATGATATCCCCATTAATTTTGAAGTCACAATCATCAACCTAAAGCTAAAATTGGGCTGCAAACAAACATATTTTTCCATGACATCGCTGTTTGTCATGAATAATTTAATACTGTACATCATTCATTCTTGAGTCCCTTCTTTCAGTCAACTAAGATTTTGTCTTGCTTGTAACATGACCCGGGCAAATGTTAAACCTCCTTTTTGTATGCTTTGTAATGGTTATCAATTCATTGTGTCTGATAGAAGTGCGGGGTCATTTGACAATAACTACTGACAAGTTGTATTATGTTCTTAATCCAGTCTCCGTCATCTACAGTTTGGGGTGTTAATGCTATGAGGATTAGGAATTTGATTTAAGTGCTTGCATGCTATCGTTAAAGCTGTTCAGAGCACCATGTGGCCATTCAGGCTGAGGTACATTACACCTCAATAATTCAGCTTTTCTTTCTGGCCAATATTGATAATTCGTGGTCAAGGCCGATAACCAATAGATGGAGCCGATACTCATTTGCAGTCAAAATAAAAACTAAAATCCTGTGAATACTCAAAACCCTCTCTGAGAGAGCCAGGACACCCTGCAGAGGAAACTCATTTTGACTGTATCCAGGATCTTGTTCTTTCGGTCATTACCCACAGCTCGTCACCGTAGGAAAGGATCAGAACAGAGATCAAACGGTTAATCGAGAGTTCCGCTTTTGGGCTCAGCTCCTTCTTCACCATGACAGACTGATTTACAGTCTACTTCACCAGTCCACCTGTCGATCTCCCACTCCATTCCGCACTCGTTAGTGAACAAGATGCAGCTATGCTTGAACTCTTCTACTTGGGGCAGGATATTCACACTTTTGTCATTGAGGGCCGCTTCACCGAACCCCTCCAGTCAGAGTTGGAAATCACAACTTGACAAAAACAAAAACACAACATAATCTGCAAAAAGATTTAGTGCTGAGACCAACAACTTGGAACCTCCTAATGCTTCACCTGTGCCTAGAAAATCCGTCCATATAGGTAAAAAAACAGAATCTATGGCAAAATGCAGCCCTTGCTGAGTCCTACTCTCACTAGAAAAGAATCAGACTACTGCCTGCAATGCAGCCCAAACTGACATTGGTGGTAGACAGATTGAACTTGGCCTACCACGAATAGTCAATCATGTAAATTCTTGGACAATTAGTGGACGCTTTATTTTTAATTTATTTTACACATCTTTTGATTGTTTCATTCAAGCACATTTTTTTTTACAGCGGGAATTTCCACAGGAAGTGTTTTTGGGGGATGTGTTTTACCTCATTTCACTCGCCTCATACCTTCATTACTCTAAACCCCTCTTTGTAAGAAGAATTAGGCATGCTTGGCGTGAAAAGTCAAAGCGCTGATCTGGCAAGATGGTGGAGGTGCGTGCGCAACACAAACCTCATTCTCTTGAGAGTTTACTAGCTTGCAGTGATATTATGGATCTATTTGTTTAGAACAGGTTGGATTTCACATCACACAAGGTTCTGGGATATTCAACTGCAAAGTTACAACCATTTTATCAGCAATCTTTGCCTCATTTCTGAGCTACAGAAAACGCCCAATGCTTCACAGTGAACCAACCGGACATGCAGGCGGTGTAGGGACTGCTTAATAGCTGCAAGTGAAAACACAGAGGGTTGAGGAGTTAGGCTAAAGCTAATGCCACACTGGTTCTCTCTACACAGTATTTTGCTTGTTATGTGCGGTCACCAACAAACAAGATGGATAAATTGCGATTTAGGATAACACAACTCAAGACGCTACGCTACTCAGTGAGTCTGGTAATAGAAAGGGCAGAGGACTGTATATTTACTTGTTTCGATTTACAAATATATTTGTTGATTGTTATGCATTATTTTATATCACAAACTTTGTAAAAGTCTCATCTCATTCTAGTGGACTCATTTTCGTGAGATATGTTGTCTTGTCGGATTTGTGTCTCGTCCCATTCCGACTAAATACGTATTACCTTTATTACACATATTTAAATATTTCATATTTAAAGCTGTTGAGCCTTCGAGCTAACATAGTTTTAGGAAGAAAGTGTCGGCACACTTATTTTGGTTATTTACTGTCTCTGCATTTCACATAACAGTAGCATATTTTTGCCATTTGGTGTACAGTTGGTGTACAGTTGTGGTAGTAGTGCTGATGCACATGGACATCATGTGACATCATGGACATCATGAAGTATGTGCTGCTGTGTAGCACACTAGTTTATTGCAGAAAATTGGAGAAATGACTTCTGGGAGTAAGTGACATGGATGCAATGCTATTTTTTTTTTTTAACTAGTTTGGAACAGTTTTTGGACAGTTTGGGAGGTTTTTGTTCTGCAGCATGCCACTCACTGGTGAGCACTAAGTATAAGAGCATTTGGAAACCAAGGGATATGATTAGGTATTGTAAGCTAGTTGAGTAAATAAATGTGCTAAAATAGCACAAAGATTTTACCCCATCATTCTTATCAGTTTATGCCATCTTTTATGAATGATGGAAAAACCCACATTATTCAGATAGTTGTTGCCATTAACATTTACTGCATTGAGGGAACTTTCACTGCTTGAGATTGAAACGTGTAGATATAGAGTAGAAGTGTGTCACTCATGGTGTTTGGGCCACCAAAGAATGGACCCGAGAAAGGGTACAGCATTCGTTATCTGTAACTCAACATGAATCACCCACTCCACTGTGAAAACCCCTCCCACCTTATAAAGCTGTCGCTGATATAGGGCGTGCATTTTCTTCAAGCCTTTTATCTACTTTGTACATTCAAGGCATGGGTGTGTCATCCGCCACTGCGGTGGCCCTTTCGGATGTGGTTCATAGATAGTCTCTCGGTTTTGAATGATACCGCAATGATACACAACAGTTATACGTAGCTTATCTTAACATTCTGTACCTTGGAAGAAATATGTACCCAATATCGGGTTTGATTTCTCCCAATAGAGCACTGGTTCTTAACCGGGGTTTGATTTAAACCTAGGGTTTTGGAGAGTCTGTCTAAAGCAGGCATGTCCAAACCCAGTCCCAGAGGGCCGCCTATCTGGCATGTTTTGGAGGTTTCTATCCTCCTACCACACCTGATTCAAATGATCAGCTCATCAGCAAGCTCAGCGGAAGCCTGACAACAAAATTGATTATTTGAATCAGCTGCATTGGACGACGGAAACATCAAAAACATGCAGGATAGGTGGCCCTCCAGGACCGGGTTTGGACGTGCCTGGTCTAAAGGGTTCGGTGGAGCCTCCGCTGAGAAGGTCAAGACACACCTGATACATCAGGTCATTTGGGACGACGTGTTTCTCTTGGCCATCACTGGCTGCAGATGATCATGTTACATTGCTTGGCCGATTAGTGCAGTTCATTTTGCGCACCAGTAAAAAAAAACAACATATTCCTTTGTCTTGAATTTGAGAAAAAAACAAAACATTTAATTTTTTTCTAAAGAAGCGTTAGGTGAATGTGCATATGAAACTGGTGGGTTTCAGTACCGCCAACTAGGTTAAAAACCACTATAACAGATTAAAATAATTGATTATCGTGTTAAATAAAATAGATTGTATTGATTAATAATCTGCTTGTGCAAATGTGTGAGGTGATATAACCAGATACAATTCAAATGAATAAATGTATACATAAAGCATCTTTATCATACATTCTACTGCATAGTGCAATGATAAATTGACAATTGTCAAATGAAAATTAATCATGTTTAATAATCTGTTTAAAAAAAAAAAAAATCAGACCAAGTCTAATTTGTCCAAATTCTAGGAATGTCAGCCTCTCAGCAATAAATATTTTTTAGTTTTTTTAGTTTTTCTGATAAAAATTAGCAACAGTTTTGCCCTGACGCCACACACGTTTATTGCAATGCCATTTATATCATAATGCCTTGTTTTTAAATTAAGGGATGGAAATGAAACTTTTTTTTTTATCTTATCCATAAAGGATTTGATAGGTTAACCAATGTATTAAAATAATGGTTAGGTTCTGCCCTAAGGAAGTATTCTCTAAAGTTTTGTGAACAAAATGTAAATGTTAATCCTTGTATTTGTGAGATTAGCTAGCCTTTGAATGTGTTCAGACATAAACACCAACTGCCCTAACCCACAAGCTATTCCTAATTAGGGCTCACATTGTTATTAGGGAAAATGTTCCTTTTCCATCAACCATGCACCGTACTCTGTATGGAGTTGTATTCATCGTTGAGAAAAGGCAATAGTTTACCAAATGTCAGTGATATCAGGACACCTTTCACATAGGAACACACCATTTACATGTACGCAACACATTCATTTCCAGTTCAGCTATTCAATCCCTAGTACTTATTTACGGTTTCTCTTCAAAAAAAGGAGGCCCTGAAATGACCTGCCACTGAATGAGTTAAGAGGGGATTGTGCATATACCTGCCACAATATGGCAGGGAGGGGTTAAATGCTGATTTGCAGACTGAGCCTCCAAAGTTAAAGCAAGATTTTTTTTTTTTTAAACGAAATCATCAGACTGATTTACTAGGTTTTTGTTTTCAATGTTCAATAAATAAATAAATAAAAAATAATATATACAGAGCCCCCCCCCCCCCCTTGTCACATCCGTATATACCGTTATATATGTGTATATGTGTATTCTTTTTCCTTTATTTTTTCCGAATGGCTTGGTTTTATGTATTTGAAACAAAATAAAAGAATGATGAGGTTTTTTTTTTACTTCACAACTGAAGTTTATTTTGCATGAGTGAATTTTCTGTTCCATTTCAAGTCTGTGTACCTATACCAGTCTTACACAACCATAATCCTATCAGACATTCAATGGAACGAAAGGAATTGTGTCGTGCAAAAAAAAAAATCCAATAAATATTTGTGGTTTAAAAGGTGTTAGCGTGTTGATGGCTGTAAGTGTACTTTCTGCACCAAAAACCAACTACTTTCCATCCCATTATTTCTTTAATCGAAACATATTTTACTATAGAAAAATGCTCCTCACTTCAAGATGTAACTTTTTAAAGTGGATTTGTCATGTATAATTTCTGTCCCGCACTATGTCATACTTTTACTTCGTAAGACCATGTTTGACATGTTAGATGTTATCAGCGTCAACAGCAACAACTTGTATTCAATCCCTTATTTCCTACAGAGAGAAGTTATTTAATTCACTATAATTCCCTGAATTACTCTTTGTGACTTATGAGCTGGGCCAACCAGCCCATGTCAAGATGGGGGTGGGGTGGATAGCCAAAAGGAAGGTTGATCAGAGACTTCCTCTTCTTCATTGGCTTACATGTCTCTAGTTGTAATTTGACCCTTTCAGGATTAGTTTAATAACCCTGCTGGCATGGATTCTGTTGGCTCTGCAGAATGCAATGCAGTAAATGACCCCAGCAGCCAAGAGTGGTAGTGCTTAATTTGGCGGCATGCACAATGAACAATTTTTAGTACAGCACTGCAATTAATATTCTCAATCCAGAAATGTTGCCATTGCCTCAGTAATTTTGATTTTACCTCCTATGGTATAACTGATGGAACACTTTGATCAGTGGTTCTCAAATGGGGATATGGGTCCCCCTGGGGGTACTTGAAGGAACTCCATGGGGTGCTACACATTTTAAATAAAACAAACAAGCAAAAATCCTTTAAAAATAATTATTGAGTTAACTAAATGTGTAAGGAAAATATAAGTTAATAAAACAAATTTTATGTTCAGTAAGCTCTTCAATTTTTTATTTTTAAAAGCCGATTCTCCCCCATACTAGAATGTTTCGGCCCAATTTGTCACCTCTCATTAATGATTTAATAATGTGAACAGATGTAATGCCAAAAGATGACGTTTTATGTTTAGTATAAAAATATTTCTTTTTGAAAACAGGTCTGACCTTTTATTTTGATTATTATTTTGTGGACAAATAGGTATTAATGATTAAGTTAATGAGTTATTTTTGTGAACAGCTCTCTACTGTAATCCCAAAATATGACGCTTTATGTTCAATGTTTTTCTCTGGAAAAATATGTATAATTATTTCTTTCTGAAAACAGGTCCGACACTTAATTTTGATTATTCTTTGTGGACAAATATTTACTAATAATTAACTTATTTATTTTTGATAACAGATCGCTCCTGTGATCCAAAAGAGGACACTTTATATTGATTATTTCTTGGACCAATACAAATGAAGTTTTTTTGTTTGTTTGTTTTATTTTTTTAACCCAAAAATGCTTCACACTGGTTAAGAGATACTTGGATGAATACATATTTCACAGGAGGTACAGCACTGAAAAAAGGCTGAGAACCACTGTATTAGATGATTTGACCTATGATTTATGTGATTTCTCCTCTACTTACAAAAACTGGTGTCCAGTTCCCTTTTCACTCACTGCTGTTTTTTTTTCTCATTCTTCTGAAGTTAAGAATGAAAATCAATAACAGTAATAATTTTGTATTATTTATTTTCCAGAGCCAGCCGGCTATGCATGGCAGCATCTTAAGGTAGGAGAGTCAAAAGGAGACGGGCCCCTCTGGATTTAATCAGACAGAATGGGTGAAACGGAAGATGAACGTACAGCTAAGGCCAGCCAACTCTTCGAGAACTTTGTCCAGATGTCCACATGTAAAGGGACTCTGCAGGCCTTCGGTATCCTCTGCAGGCAGCTGGAGCTGAATCCATTGGACTACAGCAACTTCTACAGCTCACTGAAAGCAGCTGTCAACTCCTGGAAGGTCAAAGCTCTGTGGACCAAATTGGACAAGAGGGCACAGCAAAAGGTTTACAGCCAGAATAAAGCCTGTCAAGGAACCAGGGTAAGAGATCAGTTAAATAATTGAAATACATAATATATAATATTTAATGATATGGTTCCTGTAAATTGGGGTTCATCCTGATTGACGAGCAGAGAGTCTCTCTCCGCGTCCAACAAGGTCCACCAAACAAGGAAAATACTAAAAAAAAAAAAAAAAAAAAAGTTTATTTTGTTTCATGTGTGTTAATTCAAAGATGTTTACTTCACACTCTTTAGTTTTTAATTCCTAATTCACTAATTGTATTTTATTCTTGGAAACTATCACACCTTCATTTTTACTCCTTTCTTTATGGCTCATTTGTTTTAAAATTCATAATTGTATTTGTTTGTTTATATTTAAAAAAACAACACACAAAGGAGTACTTAAAATGGATCCAGTTGAGTGTAAGGTGCCCATTCATATATTAGTTATTCTTCAAAGCAAGCCAAAATTAAATCAAAGTATTACAAGCAACCCCCCCCCCCCCCCCCCCCCCCAAAAAAAAAAAAAAAAGACGCAAACAGCCTTGCACAGGCTGTTCCACTAAATTGGAAAGATTGAATATTCCCAAATGTTTCTGGTCTTCTGAAAGATTAACATTCAGGAAGAAACTAAGGGGCCACCATTAAAATGGTTGTTCTCAACAAAATACTTGGTCGTGTAAAGTGTATTTGGATGAATCCATGGCACACTCCCCCATTACCTCAGCAAAGCTACTCTAACATCAATTACCTTATAGCTTGATTAAAGATAAGATGTCTGGAGAGAAAAGCGGCATCAGAGGGTTAATAGCTGAGTTGGGTTGGCCAAAAATAACAGCTGAATTATCCCAGTCATTTTTTTCTCATGGAAATTAAGTATGTTAAGAAGTTATTTGTATAAGCTAAAACAACAAAGCTGCATGAGATAACATACAATTTAGCATTAAAGGATTCAGTTTACTATAGCATTGCTGTTTTCTACTGAATGTAATCATTTTTTCATCTTGTCCTTTTACCTTAAAGTTAGAAATATTTCACATCTATTTACATTGCGCCAGATGTAAGTTTTTTTTTAAATTATTTTTTAATTACCACAATTTAACAACCTATGTTTTGGTTGACTGTAGCAAATGTTTTGTTTGGTTATTTTATGTTGATATAATGAGTGGACTTTGAGTAAGAGCTGAAAAAAAATATTACTTGTTTATACAATATATATTTTATTATTTATTATTTTTTTGCATTTCCAAGTTCAGCAATGAATTATACACATATTTTAATTGTTTTTTTTTTTCTTTCTCTCATTCTGTGTTTAGTGTCTTATCATTGGTGGTGGACCTTGTGGTCTGCGGACAGCCATCGAGCTGGCTCTTCTGGGTTGTAAGGTGGTAGTGATTGAAAAGAGGGACACTTTCTCCAGAAATAATGTGCTGCATTTGTGGCCCTTTACCATTGAAGACCTCAGAGGTTTAGGGGCCAAGAAGTTCTACGGCAAGTTCTGTGCTGGCTCCATCGATCATATCAGTGAGTACATTTTCTAGACAAACTTGTTGAACAATTTTCAAGAATGAATGATTCATTAATTACTTTTTCCTTATTAATTCCTTTTCAAAATAGTTTTGTGAAGCCTTGTTTTTTTTTTCCTGCCCCTTTTAAAAGAACCTTGGAGTGGTTAACTCCCTAGTTTGCTGTCCGCCATAGACCTTTACCAACATGACTATGTGCAAAGCCAACTGTGTAGTTTATCTTCTTTAGGCTATAAACAATACCTTTATACTGTTTGAAAACAACTTGAGTCAGATTGTGTGATAATGTGTTTTCCATTGCTCACACTTACGATTACCAATGTTATTTATTTATTTACTGTACTTATTTACTGTACTTACAGTACAGTACATACTTACAGTATTTACATGTTTACTTCCTTTACTCATGCTCTCTCTCTCTCTCTTTCTCTCTCACACATTCACACACACACATACACACACACACACACACACACACACACACACACACACACACACACACACACACACACACAACGTATTCAGGTCAAGCGTCTTCATAAACAGGTGGTTTAAAGCAGTGGTCCCCAACCCCCGGTCCGCGGACCGGTACCGGTCCGTGGATCAACTGGTACCGGGCCGCGTGGGCTGCACACGAAATAATGTTTTGGAGATGATTTAGTTTAATGGTGCGCGTGCACCGAACGCGAACGAGGCCAACAAGCGGAGCGTTTTGTATTGTAGTCAATGGAGTTCGCGTGACTGGGCACGAAGGCACGTCGGGCGACACGATGGACGCGAATGGAGCGACACAAATGGCCGCGCGCGGTCATGAGAAGCGCCTTTCGAGTT